>NC_057801.1:780007392-780035988 GCF_018294505.1 Triticum aestivum
GTATATACGTATTTTGTATGTTTAATTAGTTTAGATTATTTAGATTATTATTTTTTCACTATTATATATGTATGAATGCATGTTAGATGGATATAATTAGTGTTTAATTAGTATGGAATTTTTTTATATAATGTTGTTTTTCAGTTTTTTAATGGATGTATAGAAGTTGTGTTTTCTGTTTTTAGTGTTAGATGCTTAATTAGTATGAAATAGTATATAGATTTTTGAAATAGTAGAAATGTTAGAAATTTTAGTTATCAAAATCCAATCATTAAAACAATGTTACTTTTTGCGGGCATATAGCTAGTATTTGTTCTCGACGATGCCCGACCCGCATCCTCGCCGTCGACCCGTCCGCGACGACGTCCAGCCGACCCATGTCCGGGACTGGGCTCCGCCGGGCTGGCACTAGGAGGTGCTGCCTGGAGGGGCGCGACGCTTGATGAGGAACCCGTCGCCGGGTCCCGTCGTCGACCCTGATCTCGTTTGGTGGCGTTCGCATGGGCCAGTTTCGGTGTGGAGGGACCCGGCCCCGCCGAAGGTGGTACGTCGCCGTGTCAGGGAGGAGGACGAGCACGTCCATCGCTACATGGTTGTGTTAGAGGGCGGCAGGTTCTCCAATACCTGGCAGTATCTTCGAGGATCTCACTTCAGCTATGATCCTGTGAGGGTTCCTTCTCTTTGGGTGTCCATCGCCCGCGCCGCAGGAACCGCGAGTGTCCTAGATTCTTCTGTAGTATTCGATCTTTAATTAGCTAGCCAGTGATGTACTATTCAATATTATATATTATTCAAGACGATGTATTCGAGATTATATCTATTATTGTAGACGAAGTATTCGAGATTATATCTATTATTCGAGACGATGTAATTTGAATACTAAATTGTTTTATATTTCTTTTGGATTAGTTAAATAAAATCTATGGCAGACAATACCGACAGAGAGGGAGAACAGACCATGTTCGATATGATACGCGGGCCAGATGATGATCAGAATGAAGAAGATTATGACGGCTCCGAATTTCTAAACAAAACCAGAGAGGGTGATATGATATTCGATCGCGACGACCGAATTGATGAAGTCATGAACTACGATTATGACGATGACGAAGAACATGTTGATCCTGAAACAACAAAGACCGGCGAGGTATATATATTTATATAAGCAGGTATCTGGTGATCATCACATGTTTTAAATGACTTGAAGATATATTAACGAATCGATCTTTGTTCTTTCAGCCATCCAGATCGAGCAAATCTTCAGGCAAAAGGACGAAACGAGGCCCGAACAAAAAGTTGAAGGAGGGCGTAAAGTACAATATCGAGGCAGTCAGACCTAATGGCAAACCATTAGCGCCTAAGAAGATTGCGGACAAGTTCATGCGTCAGTGCGGAGTTCTTGTGAAGGACCAACTCCCGATCTCCCTTCAAGAATGGAGAGAGCCAGCAAAAGACAAAAGACAAAAAGGCAAAGAGGACGCTGCTCCACGTCCAGATGTTACTTTTGTCGACAAGAATCAAAAAGATCTGCTTTGGGATACTCTCATGGAACATTTCACCCTACCAGATCATTTCACAGAAGCAGATGTGCAGAAAGTCAAGGACGCTGCTCTTAGGAAGATGGCGGTTGCATTCAAGAACCACAAGAATCGTGAATGGGACAAGTACGTCAAGGGAGGAAGGAAGACTCCAGTATTCGAGGGAACACTAGAGAACCAACATGCTCATTGGGACGATTTCGTGAAATTCAAGGATTCAGAATTAGCTAAGGAACGGTCGAGAATAAACAAGAAGAATGCCGAAAAAAAGGATAAGTTCCATAAGCTGGGGCCAGGTGGCTATGCGGTGGCAATGCCTAAGTGGGATAAGTCTGAGAAAGAGATGGAGGATGCAGGTGTCACTCCGGTTACTAAGAGCTGGCCCCCCAGGTGCAGGACTTGGTTCTATGCGCATGGGAGGGAGTTGGACCCGAAGACAGGCAATGTTTCGACGAAGGGAAGTCTGAAGGGCGCCGACGATGCGATACTTGTTGCAATAGAAGAGGCACGATCGGGGGTGTTCCAGCCCAACGGAGAGAACGATGAGCTTACGTGTGCCCTGGGAAATCCTGAACACCCGGGAAGAACACGAGGCATGGGCGCTATTCCGTGGTATGAGGGGTTTTCAGACTGGACCACCGACTACAGAACCCGTGCGAGAAAGAAGATTGCGGAGGAGAAGAAGAGGAAGATGGAGGAGGAGCAGAGGAAGCGGGACTATGAACGCCTTCAAGGCCTAGAAGCAAGTCAAGCGGAATTGGCAGTCAAATTCCAGCGGCAGCAGGAGCAGATCGACTCACTTACCCAGCAAAGGGGGTCTCAGCATCTGCAGCAGCTAGCGGATGATCCAGCATTGGATAGCACCGACCCATCCATGCTGAGAAGCAGCGTGGGTTCGGCCGCCCCGGACGACGCAATGCTGGGTAGATACCCCGTGGATGACATCACGGAGAACACTAACTGCGAGCTACACATCAAAATAACGAACATATCCATGAAGGTGGCAGACGCCGTTGCTTTTACAAATCCCCCCGAGGCAACCTTCCATTGCAACCCGATTCCAGCGGGCTATGCTCGTGTCTTGGTTGATGAGGTGGTGGACCCACCATATTCGGAGCTACAGCTTGACATTCCTGGAGGTGACGACGAGCGCTTTCTCGGAGAGGCCAAACATCGTATCATCCTATGGAAAAAGGATTGCATCATCTTTCGAAGGCCACCGACACCGCGTCAGTTGACTCCTCGCCAAAGTCCGCCACCGAGTCAGCAGTCTCCCGCTCCTGCAAGTCCACCAAGTCCGGCAAAGTGTCAGGCCACTCCTCCTCCAAGTCCGGCAAAGTGTCAGGCCACTCCTCCTCCTCCAAGTCCACCACAGCGTCAGACGTCCACTCCTCCTCTAAGTCCGGCACAACCTCAGGCCACTCCTCCTCCAAGTCCTGCACAGCTTCAGGCGGCCACTCCTCCTCGTCCAACTCAGCCCTGTCATCCGTCTTCGCCGCCTCAGCAATCACAGAAGAGACACCCCGCAGCTATGGTGCGTAGCGGTACAAGTCGAGGTAGTACAGGAAGTACAGGCGGAGGCAAGCGATATAAATATGGTCCAAGCCTCACGCCTCTTCCGCGGAGGGCTTATGACAGGTCCGAGGAGGAAATCGCAGCCATATCGAAGGCCGAGGTGGAAGCCCATTTTGCACCGAAACCGCCACCGCCGCCAAGGGAGAAAGTGCCTGAGGAAACAAATGACCACTTCATTTGTATGGCTCAACCACCAGCTCCCAAGCCTGTTGACATAGACTATGAGCACCACATCAGGAAGTTAAATCGAGCACGTCTACGTAAGGAGGCGAGCTCGGGATCAAGAAAACAAGAAGCAGCTGCCAAAAAATGCGGGAAAACCATTCCCCAGCTGGGAGAACAGGCGGCGCAATCGATCCCCTCACTTGTTGTGCCAACAACACGTGACAGTACGCGCGCCCAATATTATTGTGGGCAAATAGTTTACGTTCCTGAGGTGGGCAATGTGGTAATAACGGAGGAGCATATAATGCAGGCTGAAGTTCTCAAAATCACTGTTGGACAACTCCTCGAGATCGAGCCCATGCCTGTGCTTAGAGAGAATGAAATAAAACGGAAATATGTCCGGGGCCAACCTTTGGTCGAGCCAGACAAGGTCAAGAACCTCCCAACGAGAATGTATGAATTGCATCAATGGTACATGAACATTACCAAGATTTCAGATCGATTGTCCCTCATGGTGAATGTCAAGGAGGATCATTACTTCCATGAGAAAGCTCTGTCCGTTGAGTATTCTGAACTGTTTCAGTTATACAATCAAGACGCACTCGACAAATCTATCGTCAGTTGCTATTGTCTGTAAGTGATTTCTTTCTGTAATTTAAGTCTCGAGCTAGCTGTAGTGATCCTTTTGATCAATCATTACCTGTAATTATCCTCACTATATTCTTTTCTGTGGTATTATGCAGGATGAAGATGTATGAAATGAGAAAAGGTGGACGCTATGGCATTGGGTTCATTGACCCAAACACCGTTAATGAATACACATGGCGGATAAATCCACATCATCAAAAGGACGTAGAGGACAACATGCTAGAGTTCTTGAAGCGCCTCAAATACAATGAAGATATACTACTTCCTTACAACTTCCAGTGAGTCACACTGTCTTGTACTACAAATCCTCTGATTTTGCCTACTAGCTAGCTACATGTTTTTGCTTACATATGCCCGCTTAATTAAGACACGCAAACGTGTGTGCATGCAGATTTCACTGGGTCTTGTGTATCATTAAAGTTGACGACGGAACAGTTGAAATACTGGACTCACTACTCAAAGTTAAAAATGACTATAACATCTTGTTTGGGATAGTCAACAGGTAATTTCAATCATTATTAACTATATATCTCGGCCTATTTAGTTCGTCATTTCATGATATGAACTATTTAATAACCCCTTTATTCATTTTCTTTGTCGGCGGGCAGGGCTTGGGCAAGGTTCATCAGCGTCACGGATGGCGAATGAAAAAAAAAGCTTCAATTGTTTCGACCCAAGGTAAGTAATTAAGTAGTACTAGCTAGCTAGCTAGCTGCCATCTCTTTAATTATCATGCTTGATTAATTATTATCTGATCAAATTCCATTCTCGTAAAGGCCCTGAAGCAGGCGTAGGGGACTGATCTGTGTGCATTCTGCGTTTGCGAGAACATTCACATGATGGCATCCGAAAGGAGCAGATCTCAAAGACAGGAATGGGTACGCTTGTCAGAACACTATTCACAATTTTTACACCATTATCGATATCTAGTCACACAACTAATACACATGCATATTGATCTCCTTCTTAACAGTTCAGAGAGGTGCGGGAGAAGCTCCTAGAAACGGAGCGCGTAGAAGCACTTCAAGAGGAAATAGCGGGATTTTCGCTCGACCAGGTCATAAATCCGAAGGGAGAATACTATTACCTCGCTACCGCCCCCATGAAAACCACTTCCAATTGTCATCGTGCTCCGAAGGCACCAATTAGGCTAATGCCACTGGCTCCGAAGGCAACATGCATATGTAGGAGAAATTGTATATAGCTAGCTATACATTTGTGTATGTGTGAATTAATTAATATGGTGGTTTGTGAGACATTGATGATATATATATGCATGATTGGTTCTACTATATATATATATATATATATATATATGCATAACGTGTACAATGTGTAGTATCGTAAAATACCAGCAAACGAAAAAGAATTAAAATGGAAACACAAAATTAAATGAAAAAGAAATCATAAAACTAAAAAAACCCCAAACCTTATAGTACCGGTTGGTATTACCAACCGGTACTAAAGGGCTCCAGCCCCCCGGAGCTGGCTCGTGCCACATGGTTGCCCATTACCACCGGTTCGTGCTGAACCGGTACTAAAGGGGGGGGGGGCTTTAGTGCCCACACTTTAGTGCCGGTTATGGAACCGGCACTAAAGGGCCTTACGAACCGGTGCTATTGCCCGGTTCTGCACTAGTGTACTGAGGAGTTAAAGTAACGAGAAGAAACATAACATAGTTCTGCTGGGGCTCAGCACAACACACCCCTCAAATTCAACTAAGCACACCTGAAATTAAACTATGCAACTAATCCGATAGACACTACACTAGAACCACCATGAGCAACGATATTGACACCTTACTCACTCGGAGGTGTCCTCGTCCACGTCCTCGACTTCGTTCTTGTCCCTCTTCCTCTTGGCCGATACTTCTTTGCTTGAACCGCACACTTGGCTCTTGCTCTTCATCCAACCCTTGTAGATATTGAAACAAAGGTAGCCATCCATTGCAGCGTAGTGGATGTGGTCTATATCTAGTACTCCCTCCATTTCTTTTTACTCCACATATAAGATTTGGTCAAAGTCAAACTACATAAAGTTTGACCAAATTTATATAAAAAAATATGAACATCTACAATACTGAAACTATATAGTATGAAAATACGTTTCATGGTGCATCTGATAATATTGATTTCATATTGTGAATTTTTATATTTTTTAATATAAAGTTAGTCAAACTCTACAAAGCTTGACTTTGACCAAACCTTATATGCGGACTAAAAAGAAACGGAGGGAGTACATTCCGCTGCCATGCATGACGATGAAACGTTTAATGAGGTTTCTCCAGTTTACCGTACGAAGGATGAACCATGGCTCCTGCCAGGGTCAGCATTGAAGACAGGCCATCGGAGGGCAGCAGCCGATTCTTCTGGAGGACGAAGGGGTTGCCTACAACGAGGCCTATCCGACGCAGGACTTCTTTGTCGTTACCAAAGTCTACAGTAACGAATTTGACTAGGTTTCTCTCGAGGAAGTTCTTAAAATCCAGGCATTCAACGTCGGCATGGCATATGTG
The DNA here is from genome assembly GCF_018294505.1 of Triticum aestivum. Taxonomy (NCBI): domain Eukaryota; kingdom Viridiplantae; phylum Streptophyta; class Magnoliopsida; order Poales; family Poaceae; genus Triticum; species Triticum aestivum. The sequence goes on from NC_057801.1 coordinate 780,013,834, forward strand.
GTAGACCAAGCATAACTCGTGCACGCAAACCTGGATCACGGCGGGCTTCTTCCTCTCTTCGTCCTTTAGATCCTTCTCTCGTCCCAGGACTGTTGTGTACTCAACATCTAGCTCAATGACCCGCTCATCATCTGAGTCTTTGAACATGCGTCTGAAGCGAGAAAGGCATCCTTTCACCATCGCGGAAGAACGGGTGTAGATGACATCGAACTCATCGCTGGTGATGGTTCTAACCTTGTACTCACCGCCGATCGTGGATATTTGGGACGCCATGGATTTGGGAGGAGGGTTAGGATTAGTGGAACTGCCGTAAAGTGAATGGACGGGACGACTAGGAGCGAACCGCCGTAGTATTGAAGGACGTGCGGGGACGAGTAAGAGCGAACTACCAGCGTGCGAACGGCAGAGTTGTGGCTTTCCATTCTCCCATGATACGGGCTTCCGAGAGCCCTTGAATCTGAGATCGAACGGTTGCATGGCGTGATTCTAGACCTATGGGTGAATATCCTATCCTGGAGGGTTATTCTGCAAATTTTCAGCAACTTAGCATGCGACCGTTTGATATCAGATCCAAGGGCTGCCAGCAGCCCGTATCATGGTCGCGCCTACCACGACCGTCACTTCACTCGCGCGGTCGCGCCCTTGGAGATTTATCACGGTGGGTTAGGCTATCTGATGTTGGCATGTCATACATAGTCATCACTTAGTCACTCATACTACAACAAGGTTAGCTATAAGGTTGGCTATAAGTGTATTTTTTTACTCCTCTCTATCTCTTTCTTCGTACTCCCTCCGTCCCATAATATAACAACGTTTTTGACACTAGTGTAGTGCCAAAAATGTTCTTATATTATGGGACATAGGGAGTACTAGTATTTATTGCATTTGCCAAGGAGTGACCTCTTCCAATGAAATGGTGTTGCTAACTTTGCTTCATTTAATTAGCTATAGACTCAAAATTGCCTTTTCACCTAGGTACACGCGCTTGGGTCACCAAACTTGCCACATCAGACTTTATGCCGATGTGGCAAGCTTAGCACCTGTAGGAGTAAGTAAGTACTACAATAGTGGGCTATAAGCCCGCTTTACATGTCATTTTTGCATGTGTGGAGGAAAGAGGCAAGTAAAAATTGGAGAAGTGGGCTCTCATGCAAGAGCCAGCCTCAACTACATGGTGGAGCATTGGGAGAGGCACATGTATGGAGGTGGTCAGGAGTCGGGAGACTCACGCCGGTCGTAGTGTCGCAGTTAAAATGAAAATGGCAAGTCAAATCACGGGGCCCCACCTGTCCAGCAGTAACTCGTTGTCAAATCACACAGCCCTACGTTTGCAGCAGCCTACTCCCTTGTCTTCTCGCGTCTCTGTCGAACCGACTAGGTGGAACTACCCCGCCTACCGCGCAGGAAAAGCCCCGCCCTCGACTTTTAAATAAAATTACATCCGCTTAAGAATCCAATGATATAGTAGTACTTTTTGTGACATACTAGTAACTCATATTTAGTTAGTCGAATGGATGACCTAGAACTACGTGCACGCCCTATAAATTGAGATGCCTAAAAATATAAAAAACGGGACGGAGAAGGTAGTTCAGCATGTATCTTTTTAGATCAATATAGCCGGGATTCACCAAGGAGCAAAACCAAGTGGTAGGTTGCTCCTGTCGTGTTGGCGTAGCAACTCAAGCAGGGTCAGTCCGCACACGAAATGGCGACACACTTAACAGGACCCCTTTTACCGACATGTGGCTCATCCACCATCTTGTTCCACGTGCAATGCACCAAATTACAGTTCGGAGCAGCGGTTGGAATTGGAGGCACAACGGTCATAGCGCCGCAGTAGTAGAAAATGAGCGACGAGGGGTCAAATCACAAAGCCCCACCTTTCCCGCATTAAGCTGGACAGATGAAGCAACCATCATTTCACTCTAGGGCGCAAGAGCATAAAGAAAAGAGAAAACACTGATGCGTGCGGCAGCTACCTAGGGCACCCTAGGGTAGGGGTCTCCACTACATATCCTTTTTTTGAAAGCGCCTCCACTACAAATCGGCTTCTCCCTCGTCATCTTGAAGAAAACCGATGATGAGTGCGGCGGTAGGGTTTGTAGGAGTACTACGGAGTGCGGGGCCATGTCGTAGTAAATGGGTTCGAGTCGACGCATGTGTGGGCCGCTTGGTTTTACGAGAACGAGGCAGCATTTTGGGTTCGGGGACCAGTGGAGATATAGTATGTACAAAAAATTGTGGACGTAGGTTCGACCGAAAGGCAATGATGCATTGAACGCATGAGATTTTGAAACCAAATTATGAATAAATACACACTATAGCATGTAAAGATTTGAGTCATATATGCATGATGTAGATGTTCATTTAGTTCTTATAGTTCATCTCATTCAAAATCAATTAGTTTTATAAAAAATGTGAAGATTCATGGGGTTGTGCATTTTAAAGCATAAAGTAAAAACAAATAATGGCAATTCATTTAGAAAAAAACAATTATGATACAAAAGATTCTAGAACAAAGGAGAAGTGCTTGTGTTTTGAGGTTTGTGCATTATGCTTAAGTTCAACCATGGAGTCTTCTAAGTTGTACATGTGGCAGATCTGGTGGAATGTTGATGATATCCAACGGCCAGTAGTGCTCGGATTCGCCATCTCTGCACTGTTGGATTAGCTTCATCCAGCGACCATCTTTCAAAGTTATTGGCACACTATATTGTTCTTGTGCCATAGTTGCATGTTTTGGAAAAAAGCTACTAGTGGGTTGTACTATCTATTTAGGAATAGAAGATGTATACATGGAAGTTGTAGGGAAAGAGATGACATGGAGCATCTCAATTCCTATGAGTAGGGATTGGAAAAGAGAGGTCATTTGGTTCACATCATAGGAACTTTTCTATTGAATCTAGAGATGACATGTATCTCAATTCCTATGAGGAGGGATTAGAAAACATATGTAATTTGGTTCAGATCATAGGAACTTTTCTATTGAATATACGCTAATGTTTATTTTCCTTTGAAATTAAGGGAGTATAGGAATCCATTCATTTGAAACAAGTGGCTCTAAAGCTATAGAAATGATATCATGTTTATTTCCTTTGAAATGTGGAGTATATGAATCTATTCCTATGAACCAATTGGCTCTAAAGGAAAAAATCCTATAAAAAGCATATCATATAGAGTTCCTATGATATTCCTCGACACCAAAGGATGGTTGAAATTGATGCGGGTGATACGATGGTCTTATTTTGTAGACTCCTCCCCCATCTTTATAGTTACCTCTCGAAGATGAATGAAATGATATATACAGGGTATTCTACATGTGCAATTTGGTACACGAAAACTCGGTAAAAGTTTGCGAGGTTCAAATTTTCAATAAAGCTATATGCAATGCATTTCGGAATGGAAGGAGCATATGGCAGTTGCTAACACTCACGTGCAAGATTTGTGTGTAGGAGGAGTGTCTATTCTGTTAAATGACATGGCAAAACTGACACTGTCGGATGCCGGTCTAATGGTTCTTACGGCGTTCGTCAGGAAAAGGCTTGTGGCGAATGTTTGTCGGATAATGATTTACGAACACATGCATTGCATTGATACGTGCCCCCCTCCCTCTCACGCACACGCACCCTCATGAGTCACGACTCTCCCGAGTCCTCTCACAAACTCGCACGTCGCACCCACCGTCTATCTACAGGTAGACGTCACGCACATATGTGCTCTTCACACCCTACCCTCAAAACTTCTAAAAAACAAAAGACGTCGCGCACATTTTATTTTAGCTCACACGTCACACACTTATACTATTACTCTTGCGGCGAACGTTCTTTGGGCATAGAATATTGTACTCTCACGAAGAGAAGCGGTGCACGCATGGACTAGTTCTCTCACACCCACTCACTGGTACACGTAGGAGCGCATTTTTTTGAAGCTGGTACAACAAAATCACTCCACTATATATATAAGCAGGAGCCTTAGCGCTTGCTTTACTAGGGTTCCTCTCATTCACTCTCTCATGCTCTCTAGATCTAAGCAAGACATAGGTGGCCACACTCTCTCGCAGCTCACGGCTGGTCACAAATCTGGCCGGACAACCTCGACCGGGGCAGGGGTGTAGGTGCATCGTTCACGCTGTCGGCGGCGGCGAGGGAGGAGACCAACGGCTGCCCGCGCGTCCCGATCAGCGGCCGTGTCATTCTCTCCGAGAGAGCGCCGGCTCGAGAGTGCGTCTGATCCCTTCTTCCTTCCTGCGGCATTGTGCCCAAGATGCAGCCTCCCGACGCCGTCTTTGCCACATGCCGATGACCCTCAGGTATATATTCCTTCGAAACCTGCCTTGCTCTACTGCCCCAGCTCCCTTCGTGTGGATCTTTTTCTACTTTCTCCGTTGTTCCAAAGCCACCTAGACTTTTACTATTATTAGAGGTAAAGCTAGTGCATACAGTCGACTCTAAGAGTTGGTTCAAACAGGGAAGAAAGTGGGAAAGCTATAGCATGAATCTAGGACTTGGTTCTAAGAGGAAACGGGGGAAAGTAGTAGATACTAGCTACCTAACCGGTCTCTTGGTTGAAAAGACAAAGAAAGCATGGTGGATGGAGAAGGGTGGGGGAGGTGGACCTATCTCTTGGTTGAAAAAGGAAAGAAAGTGATGGGTGTTGGGGGACAACGCAAATGAGAATGAGAAGGTCTAGATTTCTTGTGCTCACATAGGAAAATGTCGCCGAGGAGATAAAAATGGGACAAATGCAGACATGCTGCCTGAGTGTTTGCCGCTCTCGGCAGCCACATCTGCCTCACCACTTTATGCCCCTGCTATCCCTACGCTCATATCACTACCGTTAATGTAAAATCACATGAAGCATTAAGCAATGCCACCTAATGTCACTATAAGTAATGGTCTAGTGCCGTCGATAAATTGAAGCAATGCCACCACCATTTTATGAAGTGCTTCCGTCTTGCTTTATTTCCCATGAATTGTGTTTTTGCAGTTACACTTAACTCTCACACCCTAACATTGCTTCATCCCAGTGGAATTGCACAAATTTGATTGCACATTTACTGACCATGTGCTACTCTCATGACAGTAATACTAATGTTATTGTTCTACATGTTAATCTAGTGGCATTGTTGATGTGATGTGATGCTAGTTACTTAAGGACTCTTCATACTGTCAATCTAGAACCAATTATAACACAATAGATGCTGCTGTTAATCATACGCCACTGCAAATATTTGTCACTGTTTAAATAACCGTATTTCGTATTTGCGCAAACAGAGATGTCTGTCTCCATATCATTTCGGGATGTCTGTCTCCATATCGTTTCTATCCGCGCAATCAAAAGCACACACCTCAGTTTTAGTACAACTGCGCAAAATGAGATGGATATCCCTCATTGCCATCGTCTAACCTCCAGTCTTCAAGGTATTCCTACATTGGTAGTAACTAAGGTAGAATGACCAACGCAATCTAAAAGAAGTTGATCCGTACGTTTTACTTCCTGATTGAAGTGCAGGGATGAGCAAAAACAACTGCATCCTAGTCCGGAATGCACTTTCTACCAGTTCTTCCACGGAACGAGGACTAGCTGGCACGGCTACACGGCGGTTTTTTGGACAGGTGCACGGACAAGAGGCATTGTGGTCTGCTTATTTCTGCAAATAATAGTGCTTAAATTTAGTGGAATGCACAAGCATTTCAACTGGTCAGTACACTGCATGGTTCAGTTCAGCATTCCAGCTAAGACCACAATTATAATTGGTTATTCTGGAATGAGAGTACCTAACCCTGGATGGTGGCAACAAGAAAAAACCAGAGTGAACTCCAGGAAATTTAAGCCTACCGGGAGGCCCTTGGCTCAGAGAAGCCTTGCTTGTTTTTTCCAGATTTGTAAACCTTCTCACAACTTTGTCTTTTGTTGTGAACTAGTATATGTTTGTTATGTTCTATGAATCATTGAGATGTATAAAATTGATTAACTTATGCTTTTCAAGTTTTTTATCAAGACGAGTTTAATGTGAGTGTTCCACATGAGCGCTGGACTAGCATGTGAATGTTTGGAATTTATTACATTGTGGCCTCAATTAACTGCATGAACCACTGTAACAAGATACATAGTTGCTTATATGTCAGACAGCATATTGTTGATTGATAGCTGGTCGATAGCCTAGTGTTGAAGCGAGCTGAGCCAATGTGCCGTATTTTGCACAACTGCTTACAAGTGGGGTAGCACCAACAGTGTTTACAAGTACTTATGTATATGTCGGCGCACAGTTCTCGAATGAGTGCTCTATTTCATCAAAAGACACACTGCTCGTATGATAAACTGAGACAACTTATGTCTTACCATGCCATATTCATGAAAAAACTAGTGAGGACGCATCTGTTTCGGCAACAATTATGATGGTTCTCACATGATTCACGGGCAGAAAAGTAGCAGCAGTTCCCATAGACGGATTCAAAAAAGAGTACTAGCCCCAGAGGGGTCGATAACAGGCAAGGTTCGGATAATTAGACACAATCCAAACTACTATTGAACACTAGCTGGGGCAACTATTTCATTCCTTGATCTAATTTGGGCTGGACACAAGACGAACCTTGCCATGAACATCATCGAGGACGTCCCGCAGCAGCTCAATCCTATGAACCTTCACGAAGACAAACTTGTGGCCTTGCCACTGATAAACTTGTTTGTGGAGGCATGCCACATCATCTTCCTGCGTAAGCTTAACAAGAACAGTATGCCTCACAAACGAAGGAGTAGCTTTGAACTTCTTGTGCTTTAGTACACCCTGGACAACACGCCTGACAACAGTGAGGCTAGAATACAACTCTTCATTGGTATAACCGCAAATGGCTTCCAGGATCCAACAGCCTAAGAACTCTATTTTCCCAGTGCGTATATTCAGGTCATCCGCCTCATAGTGAGTGACATGTACAACCACACAATCCTTGTCTGCATCAGGGTTCTAATTGAAAGAGAAACAAATTCTGAATTACTTTTCAGTATAAGAAACACAAGTTATTTAAACCACTATGTATAGCATGGCATCGAAGCTAATAAAATTTTGCATTATTAATCACCAAATACTTAGATGAAAAACCACAATCGAGATCGGCAAAGAAGAAAATCACCTTGGGCAGCTCAGCGGGGGGGACACATCCTCGAAGGGGGAAAACTGCTCCTGCAGTGCCACGGGGGCTGTAACCTCAAACGGGGCGTTGACCATCTCAGTAGTGGCCACGAGAGTATCTGAGGTCGGCTTGGTGGCTGCCTCCATCTTCTTGGAGCTCTCTGTCTCGTGGGGATCAGCCTCCCGCGTCTGCTCCAATATCGGCAGATCTTTGCCCGGTTCTCCTTGGTCCATCATGAAACTGACAAATACTAGGAGTCCACTGAAAGGAAAACACAATCGCAATGACAATGAAACAAAAAAGAGAGTGAGGATCGGTTACTGCTTTGCAAAAGTTATTATTTTTTCTCCGAACGAAAATATACCAACATCACGGATCCGCTTACCTTCCCTTCGTTGGGAGAGAAGAACAGTGGCAGATGCGAGTATTGCCTTTCTTGAAGATGGTGAGGGAGAAGGGGGTTCAGTGAAGAGTGAATAGATGGTTGCTTCGTCCGTCAAACTTAGACTGCGGGGGGGTGGGGTTTTGTGATACGACGGCTCGTTACTGCCACGCTACTACTGGGGTGACTCTTCGCCTGCATACTGCCTTCTAATTTGGTGGATGGCATTTGGGCCCACGCGCTGCATGGCCCGCATGTCGGTGAACAAAAGTATAACGGCATTCAGTAGAGGGAGACGTTTCAATGACCTAGGAGGAGCCAGAAGCGGTAGAGTGTCTCCACTGTACTAGTAGTAATTGTTTTTCTGGGTAGCTGTAGAGTGTCTCCACTGTACTAGTAGTAATTGTTTCTCTAGGCCCAAGACAAAACAGCCCATCCACACTAGTAAATAGTAAAATCAATTCAAAAGCCCTATATTTACTGAATGAGAGGCGCTACCCACACCCAGCACACCGCCCCCCAAAAAACCTGGGTGCTCTTCTTCCTCCTCGCTCCCACCCACCTCACGTCAGCTCGCTCCACTCGTACCCCCAAATTCCTCACCTCACTCCTACAGAAAACCCCAGCTCCCCTTCTTCCTCACTACTACAGAAAAAACCTCAGCTCCCCTTCTTCTTCACTCGCACTACAACTAGGCTCGTCATTTCTTACTCTGCTCAAATCCGTGAGCACGACGCGACGCCCTCGAGGAAAATGGATTCGGCTGACCCCAGCGCCAAGAAGATGAGGCTCCCGCCAGCGGCGACGCTTGTTGTAGATCTCGCACCTACCACTGCAGGGAGAAGCGGCGACCCCGCCCCCACCGGATCCCAGGAACCCGTAGAATCTCGGGTGGACCGCTTCAGCGATCTCCCGGACGCCATCCTTGGGAGATAATCTCGCTTTTCCCCACCAAGGATTACTACCGCACCCAAGTCCTCTCAATTTGGTGGTGCCCTCTATGGCGTGTAGTGCCCCTTAATATCGACTGTCGTCAGCTATCTCTCTTCAATGATTTTGAAATCCCCAGAGCTATCATCTCCTCCCACCAGGGCTCCGTTCAAAGCCTCTGCATCCCGTCATGCTACCTGAGCAAGCATACCATGCCCTGCACGGTGGACGCCTGGCTGAAATCTCCTAAATTCACAGAACTACAGCTGCTTGAGTTCTACTATTCCCCTGGAAATCACATACCACATACCGAATGCCATGAACTTGTGCCCTTAGCAATGATGTCCATCTCGCGGTTTTCCTCCTGTCTCCACACTGCCACCTTTGCGTTGTGCTACCTACCAGACAATCTGGTACTAAACCTTCGACTCCCATTTCTCAAGAAACTTTCATTTGTGCGGGTTCGTATATCGGAGGCCTCATTGCACAGCATCATCCACTCTAGTTTCCCTGCCCTGGAGTGCTTGGTGCTTGTTTTCACAGTTAGAATCGGTTGTCTCCAAATAAAGTCGCCTAACCTTGAAAGAATTTCTTTTGACGGAAGGCAGCTCATCATCCAAGATGCCCCTTCACTTCAAAGGTTGATCCTTGATTCTAGTTATTCACCGTTGCAAATAAGCGTCCTCTCTGCGCCTAAACTGGAGACCTTGGGTGTAATACATGATCTTTGTGCTCATTTTGATATGGTGTTTGGCTCCATAGTTCTTCAGGTACTTTATATTATCATCTACACTTGTAATCATAAGCTGCATTTTAAATTTCTGCCCATAAGTTATATATCATCTTGGAGTACACATTTTGTACTAATATTATGTTCTATGCTCAATGAAGAGTTCCTCCATGGATGGCCTATCAATGGTGCTGGATTCTGTCAAGATCTTATATATCCAAATGATTAGTTTTGATCTGAAAAAGATTATTGGCTTGTTGCAATGCTTTCCATGTCTGGAGAAGTTGTATATAAAGGTGATAATTTCACACGCACATTGGAAGCCCGCATATACTGTACTAGAATTAACCGTTCAGTTGTTGCTCTTCGACACTCTTTTTTTAGACCTTAACTGTTTTCAATCTTCATGTCTATTTAGGCAATAGGACGGGGTAAGAAAGTTATAACCAATCGGTGGATTCGTAAGCATAGGGATTTTCTCACTTCTCATGAGATTCGATGGAAGACAATAACGCTAGAACGATATGTAGCCAACCATGCAAACACTAGATTTGTCACATTCTTCCTGCTGAATGCGAGGTTACTATTGTCCATCAGGCTTAAGTTTATCAGCAGCATGGTTTTGACGGATGGGTATGTCGAAGAGCAAAAAAAGGAGTTACGGGTGGGCAAAAGAGCATCGGAACGTGCCGGGCTTCTATTTACAACATATTGTGGTCATAATCCAGTAAATTTTACGACCCAGGATGTTCATTCTATGGACCTGACCGATCCACTTGATTGTGACTGCCGAAAGCAGTGCTGGAGTTAGATGTTGTTACCCTTTTCAACCTGGATTTTTTTTGTAAACCTGATGAACAATTAACTCTCGTGCTTTTGTACAGTTTCTAAGCTGGAGTTAGATGTTCCTGCCCTTTTCAACTCAGCTGTGACTGTCATATTTTCTTTGAAACAAGGCATGGATTGCCATTCATTTAATTTAGAGTGAAATATTGTAACAAATCCCAACCAAGGGACATAACATCACTCTCGCCAGCTGCTTCAGCTCACTGTGCATTACAGAAGCCAAGTGATTATCCCCCACCAGCACCCACAAACTTATTTCGAACTAGCACATCAAATGGGTTGTAAATTTTCATAGGAAAGGCTGCATGACCGTCACAGATTTGGATTCTGACATTTGGGACCCGCGAGGAAATAGCCTAGCCAGTCAACAAACGATTCTATCTCTTGTCTTCTTCGTCCAGCCGCCCAAACCGAACCACCCCGTCGGCTCCACCTGCTCCCACATCCCATGGCTGGCTGCGCCTCCGCCACCCTACCGTACGTACCCTCCAACGTTGGCCAGTACCTCCCTCTATCCCCCCACACATCCTGTTATTCTCCGGCAACGTCAGCCCCAACACGCACCCGCACCCGAACCAGTCAACCCTCGTACTCCCCTCCGCCTGCGACTGGACCGGCGCATCTTCCACGGCTCCTGTTCGTTCCGTCCAAGGCCTCTCCGCCGTCCTCCGCCTTGCGGCCTTGGTTCGCTCTCCGTGCGCGGTGCGCCGCCCTCTTGCGTTTTCAACATCGTCAACAACTGAGAGGAACAAGGAGATGACTGTACATGGAGAGGATGATAGTGGGGACCCACCAGCGTCATGGCAGTACGCAAGCAAGTGCCTCTGTATTACAAGCCCAAAAATATGGTTCTGTTGGCGAATGTAGTAATTTTAAAAAAATTCCTACGCACACGCAAGATCATGGTGATGCATAGCAACGAGAGGGGAGAGTGTTGTCTCTGTACCCTCATAGACCGTAAGTGGAAGTGTTAGCACAACGCGGTTGATGTAGTCATACGTCTTCACGATTCGACCGATCAAGTACCGAACGTACGGCACCTCCGAGTTCAGCACACGTTCAGCCCGATGACGTCCCTCGAACTCCGATCCAGCCGAGTGTTGAGGGAGAGTTTCGTCAGCACAACGGCGTGGTGACAATGTTGATGTTCTACCGACGCAGGGCTTCGCCTAAGCACCGCTACAGTATTATCGAGGTGGACTATGGTGGAGGGGGGCACCGCACACGGCTAAGAGATCAATGATCAATTGTTGTGTCTCTAGGGTGCCCCCTGCCCCCGTATATAAAGGAACAAGGGGGGTGCGGCCGACCAAGGGGAGAGGCGCGCCGGGAGGAGTCCTACTCCCACCGGGAGTAGGACTCCCCCCCTTTCCTAGTTGGATTAGGACTTGGGAGGGGGAAAGAGGAGGGAGAGAAGAAGGAAGGGGGGCACTGCCCCCCTCTCCTTGTCCTATTCGGACTAGGGGGAGGGGCGCGCGGCCCATCCCTGGCCGCCTCTCCTCTTCTCCGTAAAGGCCCACTAAGGCCCATTAACCTCCCGGGGGGGTCCGGTAACCTCCCGGTACTCTGGTAAAATCCCGATTTCACCCGGAACACTTCCGATATCCAACCATAGGCTTCCAATATATCAATCTTCATGTCTCGAACATTTCGAGACTCCTCGTCGTGTCCATGATCACATCCGGGACTCCGAACAACCTTTGGTACATCAAAACATATAAACTCATAATATAACTGTCATCATAATGTTAAGCGTGCGGACCCTACGGGTTCGAGAACTATGTAGACATGACTGAGACACGTCTCTGGTCAATAACCAATAGCGGAACGTGGATGCTCATATTGGCTGCCACATATTCTACGAAGATCTTTATCAGTTAGACCGCATAACAACATATGTTGTTCCCTTTGTCATCGGTATGTTACTTGCCCGAGATTCGATCGTCGGTATCTCAATACCTAGTTTAATCTCGTTACTGGCAAGTCTCTTTACTCGTTCCATAATACATCATCCCGCAACTAACTCATTAGTTGCAATGCTTGCAAGGCTTAAGTGATGTGTATTATCGAGAGGGCCCAGAGATACCTCTCCGACAATCGGAGTGACAAATCCTAATCTCGAAATACGCCAACCCAACATGTACCTTCGGAGACACCTGTAGAGCACCTTTATAATCACCCAGTTACGTTGTGACATTTGGTAGCACACAAAGTGTTCCTCCGATAAACGTGAGTTGCATAATCTCATAGTCATAGGAACATGTATAAGTCATGAAGAAAGCAATAGCAACATACTAAACGATCGTGTGCTAAGCTAACGGAATGGGTCAAGTCAATCACATCATTCTCCTAATGATGTGATCCCGTTAATCAAATGACAACTCATGTCTATGGCAAGGAAACATAACCATCTTTGATCAACGAGCTAGTCAAGTAGAGGCATACTAGTGACAATCTATTTGTCTATGTATTCACACATGTATTATGTTTCCGGTTAATACAATTCTAGCATGAATAATAAACATCTATCATGATATAAGGAAATAAATAATAAGTTTATTATTGCCTCTAGAGCATATTTCCTTCAGTCTCCCACTTGCACTAGTGTCAATAATCTAGATTACACAGTAATGATTCTAACACCCATGGAGCCTTGGTGCTGATCATGTTTTGCTCGTGGAAGAGGCTTAGTCAACAGGTCTGCAACATTCAGATCCGTATGTATCTTGAAAATTTCTGTCTCCCACCTGGACTAGATCCCGAATGGAATTGAAGTGTCGCTTGATGTGCTTGGTTCTCTTGTGAAATCTGGATTCCTTCGCCAAGGCAATTGCACCAGTATTGTCACAAAAGATTTTCATTGGACCTGATGCACTAGGTATGACACCTAGATCGGATATGAACTCCTTCATCCAGACTCCTTCATTTGCTGCTTCCGAAGCAGCTATGTACTCCGCTTCACATGTAGATCCCGCCACGATGCTTTGTTTATAACTGCACCAACTGACAGCTCCACCGTTTAATGTAAACACGTATCCGGTTTGCGATTTAGAATCGTCTGGATCAGTGTTAAAGCTTGCATCAACGTAACCATTTACGATGAGCTCTTTGTCACCTCCATAAATGACAAACATATCCTTAGTCCTTTTCAGGTATTTCAGGATGTTCTTGACCGCTGTCCAGTGATCCACTCCTGGATTACTTTGGTACCTCCCTACTAGACTTATAGCAAGGCACACATCAGGTCTGGTACACAACATTGCATACATGATAGAGCCTATGGCTGAAGCATAGGGAACATCTAACATTTTCTCTCTATCTTTTGCAGTGGTCGGGTTTTGAGTCTTACTCAACTTCACACCTTGTAACATAGGCAAGAACCCTTTCTTTACTTGATCCATTTTGAGTTTCTTAAAAACTTTGTCAAGGTATGTGCTTTGTGAAAGTCCAATTTAGCGTCTTGATCTATCTCTATAGATCTTAATGCCCAATATGTAAGCAGCTTCACCGAGGTCTTTCATTGAAAAACTCTTATTCAAGTATCCCTTTATGCTATCCAGAAATTCTATATCATTTCCAGTCAGCAATATGTCATCCACATATAATATCAGAAATGCTACAGAGCTTCCACTCACTTTCTTGTAAATACAGGCTTCTCCAAAAGTCTGTACAAAACCAAATGCTTTGATCACACTATCAAATCGTTTATTCCAACTCCGAGAGGCTTGCACCAGTCCATAAATGGATCGCTGGAGCTTGCACACTTTGTTAGCTCCCTTTGGATCGACAAAACCTTCTGGCTGCATCATATAGAACTCTTCTTCCAGAAACCTGTTCAGGAATGCAGTTTTGACATCCATCTGCCATATTTCATAATCATAAAATGCGGTAATTGCTAACATGATTCAGACAGACTTAAGCATCTCTAGAGGTGAGAAGGTCTCATCATAGTCAATCCCTTGAACTTGTCAAAAACCTTTTGCGACAAGTCGAGCTTTGTAGACAGTAACATTACCATCAGCGTCAGTCTTCTTCTTGAAGATCCATTTATTTTCAATTGCTTGCCAATCATCGGGCAAGTCAACCAAAGTCCACACTTTGTTCTCATGCATGGATCCCATCTCAGATTTCATGGCCTCAAGCCATTTTGCGGAATCTGGGATCACCATCGCTTCTTCATAGTTCGTAGGTTCATCATGGTCTAGTAACATGACTTCTAGAACAGGATTACCGTACCACTCTGGTGCGGATCTTACTCTAGTTGATCTATGAGGTTCAGTAACAAGTTGATCTAAAGTTCCATGATCATCATCATTAACTTCCTCACTAATCGTTGTAGGTGTCACAGGAACAGATTTCTCTGATGAGCTACTTTCCAATAAGGGATCAGGTACAGTTACCTCATCAAGTTCTACTTTCCTCCCACTCACTTCTTTCGAGAGAAACTCCTTCTCTAGAAAGGATCCATTCTTAGCAACGAATGTCTTGCCTTCGGATTTGTGATAGAAGGTGTACCCAACAGTCTCCTTTGGGTATCCTATGAAGACACATTTCTCCGATTTGGATTCGAGCTTATCAGGTTGAAGCTTTTTCACATAAGCATCGCAGCCCCAAACTTTAAGAAATGAGAAATTTGGTTTCTTGCCAAACCATAGTTCATAAGGCGTCGTCTCAACGGATTTCGATTGTGCCCTATTTAACGTGAATGCGGCCGTCTCTAAAGCATAACCCCAAAACAATAGCGGTAAATCAGTAAGAGACATCATAGATCGCACCATATCTAGTAAAGTACGATTACGACGTTCAGACACACCATTACGCTGTGGTGTTCCAGGTGGCGTGTGTTGCGAAACTATTCCGCATTGTTTCAAATGTAGACCAAACTCGTAACTCAAATATTCTCCTGCATGATCAGATCGTAGAAACTTTATTTTCTTGTTACGATGATTTTCAACTTCACTCTGAAATTCTTTGGACTTTTCAAATGTTTCAGACTTATGTTTCATTAAGTAGATATACCCATATCTGCTCAAATCATCTGTGAAGGTGAGAAAATAATGATATCCGCCACGAGCCTCAACATTCATTGGACCACATACATCTGTACGTATGATTTCCAATAAATCTGTTGCTCTCTCCATTGTACCGAAGAATGGTGTTTTAGTCATCTTGCCCAATAGGCACGGTTCACAAGTACCAAGTGATTCATAATCAAGTGGTTCCAAAAGTCCATCAGTATGGAGTTTCTTCATGCGCTTTACACCGATATGACCCAAATGGTAGTGCCACAAGTAAGTTGCACTATCATTATCAACTCTGCATTTTTTGGCTTCAACATTATGAATATGTGTATCACTACTATCGAGATTCATCAAAAATAGACCACTCTTCAAGGGTGCATGACCATAAAAGATATTAGTCATATAAATAGAACAACCATTATTCTCTGATTTAAATGAATAACTGTCTCGCGTCAAACAAGATCCAGATATAATGTTCATGCTCAATGCTAGCACCAAATAACAATTATTTAGGTCTAATACTAATCCCGAAGGTAGATGTAGAGGTAGCGTGCCGACCGCGATCACATCGACTTTGGAACCATTTCCCACATGCATCGTCACCTCGTCCTTTGCCAGTGTTTGCTTAATCTGTAGTCCCTGTTTCGAGTTGCAAATATTAGCAACAGAACCAGTATCAAATACCCAGGTGCTACTGTGAGCTCTAGTAAGGTACACATCAATAACATGTATATCACATATACCTTTGTTCACCTTGCCATCCTTCTTATCCGCCAAATACTTGGGGCAGTTCCGCTTCCAGTGACCAGTCTGCTTGCAGTAGAAGCACTCAGTTTCAGGCTTAGGTCCAGACTTGGGTTTCTTCTCCTGAGCAGCAACTTGCTTGTTGTTCTTTTTGAAGTTCCCCTTTTTCTTTCCTTTGCCCTTTTTCTTGAAACTAGTGGTCTTGTTGACCATCAACACTTGATGCTCCTTCTTGATTTCTACCTCCGCAGCTTTTAGCATTGCGAAGAGCTCGGGAATCGTCTTATCCATCCCTTGCATGTTATAGTTCATCACGAAGCTCTTGTAGCTTGGTGGCAGTGATTGAAGAATTCTGTCAATGACGCTATCATCTGGAAGATTAACTCCCAGTTGAATCAAGTGATTATTATACCCAGACATTTTGAGTATATGCTCACTGACAGAACTATTTTCCTCCATCTTGCAGCTATAGAACTTATTGGAGACTTCATATCTCCCAATGCGGGCATTTGCTTGAAATATTAACTTCAACTCCTGGAACATCTCATATGCTCCATGACGTTCAAAACATCGTTGAAGTCCCGGTTCTAAGCCGTAAAGCATGGCACACTGAACTATTGAGTAGTCATTAGCTTTGCTCTGCCAGACGTTCACAACATCTGGTGTTGCTCCTACAACAGGCCTGGCACCCAACGGTGCTTCCAGGATGTAATTCTTCTGTGCAGCAATGAGGATAATCCTCAAGTTACGGACCCAGTCCGTGTAATTGCTACCATCATCCTTCAACTTTGCTTTCTCAAGGAACGCATTAAAATTCAACGAAACAACAGCACGGGCCATCTATCTACAATCAACATAGACAAGCAAGATAGTATCAGGTACTAAGTTCATGATAAATTTAAGTTCAATTAATCATATTATTTAAGAACTCACACTTAGAAAGACATCTCTCTAATCCTCTAAGTGATCACGTGATCGAAATCAACTAAACTATAACCGATCATCATGCGAAATGGAGTAGTTTTCAATGGTGAACATCATTATGTTGATCATATCTACTATATGATTCATGCTCGACCTTTCGGTCTCAGTGTTTCGAGGCCATATCTGCATATGCTAGGCTCGTCAAGTTTAACCTGAGTATTTTGCGTGTGCAAAACTGGCTTGCACCCGTTGTAGATGGACGTAGAGCTTATCACACCCGATCATCACGTGGTGTCTGGGCACGACAAACTTTGGCAACGGTGCATACTCAGGGAGAACACTTTTATCTTGAAATTTAGTGAGAGATCATCTTATAATGCTACCGTCAATCAAAGCAAGATAAGATGCATAAAAGATAAACATCACATGCAATCAATATAAGTGATATGATATGGCCATCATTATCTTGTGCTTATGATCTCCATCTCCGAAGCACTTCCATGATCACCATCTTCACCGGCGCGACACCTTGATCTCCATCATAGCATCGTTGTCGTCTCGCCAATCTTATGCTTCTACGACTATCGCTACCGCTTAGTGATAAAGTAAAGCATTACAGGGTGATTGCATTGCATACAATAAAGCGACAACCATATGGCTCCTGCCAGTTGCCGATGACTCGGTTACAAAACATGATCATCTCATACAATAAAATATAGCATCACGTTTTGACCACATCACATCACAGCATGCCCTGCAAAAACAAGTTAGACGTCCTCTACTTTGTTGTTGCAAATTTTACGTGACTGCTACGGGCTGAGCAAGAACCGTTCTTACCTACGCATCAAAACCACAACGATAGTTTGTCAAGTTGGTGCTGTTTTAACCTTCGCAAGGACCGGGCGTAGCCACACTCGGTTCAACTAAAGTGAGAGAGACAGACACCCGCCGGTCACCTTTAAGCAACTAGTGCTCGTGGCGGTGAAACCAGTCTCGCGTAAGCGTACGCGTAATGTCGGTCCGGGCCGCTTCATCTCACAATACCGCTGAACCAAAGTATGACATGCTGGTAAGCAGAATGACTTATATCGCCCACAGCTCACTTGTGTTCTACTCGTGCATATGACACCTACGCATAAAACTAGGCTCGGATGCCACTATTGGGGAACGTAGTAATTTCAAAAAATTCCTACGCACACGCAAGATCATGGTGATGCATAGCAATGAGAGGGGAGAGTGTTGTCTACGTACCCTCGTAGATCGTAAGCGGAAGCGTTAGCACAACGCGGTTGATGTAGTAGTACATCTTCATGATCTGACCGGTCAAGTACCGAACGTACGGACCTCCGAGTTCAGCACACGTTCAGCCCGATGAAGTCCCTCGAACTCTGATCCAGCCGAGTGTTGAGGGAGAGTTTCGTCAGCACAACGGCATGGTGACGATGTTGATGTTCTACCGATGCAGGGCTTCGCCTAAGCACCGCTACAGTATTATCGAGGTGGACTATGGTGGAGGGGGGCACCGCACACGGCTAAGAGATCAATGATCAATTGTTGTGTCTCTAGGGTGCCCCCTACCCCCGTATATAAAGGAGCAAGGGGGGTGCGGCCGGCCAAGGGGAGAGGCGCGCCGGGAGGAGGACTCCCCCCCTTTCCTAGTTGGATTAGGACTTGGGAGGGGGAAAGAGGAGGGAGAGAAGAAGGAAGGGGGGTGCCGCCCCCCTCTCCTTGTCCTATTCGGATTAGGGGGGAGGGGCACGCGGCCCAGCCCTGGCCGCCTCTCCTCTTCTCCGTAAAGGCCCACTAAGGCCCATTAACCTCCCGGGGGGTTCCGATAACCTCCCAGTACTCCGGTAAAATCCCGATTTCACCCGGAACACTTCCAATATCCAAACATAGGCTTCCAATATATCAATCTTCATGTCTCGACCATTTCGAGACTCCTCGTCATGTGCATGATCACATCCGGGACTCCGAACAACCTTCGGTACATCAAAACATATAAACTCATAATATAATTGTCATCATAACGTTAAGCGTGCGGACCCTATGGGTTCGAGAACTATGTAGACATGACCGAGACACGTCTCCGGTCAATAACCAATAGCGGAACCTGGATGCTCATATTGGTTCCCACATATTCTGCAAAGATCTTTATTGGTTAGACTGCATAACAACATACGTTGTTCCCTTTGTCATCGGTATGTTACTTGCCCGAGATTCGATCGTCGGTATCTCAATACCTAGTTTAATCTCGTTACTGGCAAGTCTCTTTACTCGTTCCGTAATACATCATCCCGCAACTAACTCATTAGTTGCAATGCTTGCAAGGCTTAAGTGATGTGTATTATCGAGAGGGCCCAGAGATACCTCTCCGACAATCGGAGTGACAAATCCTAATCTCGAAATACGCCAACCCAACATGTACCTTCGGAGACACCTGTAGAGCACCTTTATAATCACCCAGTTACGTTGTGACGTTTGGTAGCACACAAAGTGTTCCTCCGGTAAACGGGAGTTGCATAATCTCATAGTCATAGGAACATGTATAAGTCATGAAGAAAGCAATAGCAACATACTAAATGATCCTGTGCTAAGCTAACGGAATGGGTCAAGTCAATCACATCATTCTCCTAATGATGTGATCCCGTTAATAAAATGACAACTCATGTCTATGGCAAGGAAACGTAACCAGCTTTGATCAACGAGCTAGTCAAGTAGAGGCATACTAGTGACAATCTGTTTGTCTATGTATTCACACATGTATTATGTTTCCGGTTAATACAATTCTAGCATGAATAATAAACATTTATCATGATATAAGGAAATAAACAATAACTTTATATTGCCTCTAGGGCATATTTCCTTCAGGTTCCTCCTAATGGTTGGACATCTGGGGCTCACGGCATTGTCAATGTAGTCAATAAACGAGAGAATTACACTACGAGCGGCTGACACCAGGGACCCAGCAGGTTGTGCAGTTTTTTTTAGGAACAAGCAGTTGTTATTTATACTAGTTTTAGCGACGGATCAGGGTAACAATGGGGCTATGTGGGGCCGTGGCCCGTCTAGCCAGGGTTTTATTTATGTTTATCACATCATGAGCCTAGTTTTGTTTTTTTTTCTTGCTAACAATGGCTAGCCTAGTTCTATTTTTTTAAAAGAAATATCCAAACAAGGCCTACTTGCTTTATCGGCCCTGCTGGGCTGCAAATCTTTCAAGACGAGGAGAGTTTCATTCGGTTTGCCCAGAAATGGGCTGTACATTTTTAAAACACATCAAACCGGGAATTAATTTCAATTTTTTCATTACAAGATTTTAAATTCCATTGATTTTTATGCGTGGATAATTATTTGGATTTTATATTTATATAAAAAAAATCAAAATAGTTTGAATGTGAATCGATATTTCTGGATTAAAAATAGTTAACCACACCGAAATATGCAAAATTTTGTATACTTTTTAACCGTGGCCACAATATGTGTAATGCTAACAAAAAGAAGATGGGCTCCAAAAAAATTCTTAAGAATTAGCAAATGGGCTGTACATTGTTAGAAATAATGGCAGATGGGTTGTCTGCTGTTTTCCACAGATTTGAGGCTGACTTGTGCGCCTACGACAGGTTGACACATATGCTTTCATAAAAAAAAGGTTGACGCACACGCAACGCCCTCTCAACTTAGTCAACACACAAGAGCAGTGACTGTTCGATGTCCATCCAACGGCTGTCGTGCTTCTTCAATCTTTGCTCTTCATGCTCCAGCCGCCCAAACAAGTGCCGGCGGGACTGCCTGCTCCCTCCTCCCCGCGGCCGGCTGTGCTGCCGCGCAGGCCTCACCGCCCCATCATACTCCCATCGCTGGCCTAGCCATCCCTCTATTGACCCACACCTGCTGTTATTCTCCAGCGAGGGCAGATGAACCAGTAAACCCTCGTACAGTCGTACTCCTCTCCGCGTGGGCATCCACTGTCGCATCTTCCACGGCTCCGCGTCGTCCCCTTCCTAGGCCTCGCCGTCGTCCACCGCCCTGGTGCTCTCGGCGCGGCGTGGTCAATGTGGTCAACGACCGACTTCCATCGGAAGAGTACTGTACGTGGAGAGGCCGATAGCTGGGTCCACTGTGGCCGCAAGGAAGTGCCTCCTTATTATGCGCAAAATAATTATTCCTCCACCTGACATCGGGGACCCACTGGACGGGCCACCGTATTTTGCGAAAAAAAACCTTTCCCCCTGACTACTGGGACCTACCAGCTACACCTTCGCACGCAAGGAAGTGCGTCTGGGCAAAAAAAACGATTCGCCAGCTGACTGCTGGGACCCACCAGCTACACCTTCGCACACAAGGAAGTGCATCCGGGCAAAGAAAAAATGATTCGCCCCCCTGACTGCTGGGACCCACCAGCTACATCTTCGCACGCAAGGAATTGCCTGATAGTCGGGACCCACCTGGTCGAAGCGTATGTAGCGTTGTCATTCTGGTCGCGAATGTGTACGTACATACTAGTGGATGTAGAGGCACGCACGTGTCGTAGTAGAGGTGTGCACGTGTCGTAGTAGAGGCGCGCACGTAGCATGTACACGTACATACAGCGGCCAGGGTGCAAGAAAGAAAATATGGCCACATATGTGTACATACGGGCGGGGTCTCGAACGCCTACTCGCGCATATATATGTACGGCCAGGGCTCGTGTACATTGGCTGGGTCAGAACGGAGAAACAGCGTCGTCGTCGTGTTCATGGGGAGCCAACCGGCTGGGTCGGAACGGAATGTGTTGTCGTGTTCATCGAGAGGGCTTGAACGAAACAGGCGATGGAAACGAGGCCTGGCGTACCGCAAAACGGAGGAAACGGCCTTGTGTTCGACTGGCCACATTCGAAACGGGATCATGTTCATCGAGAGGGGTGTGGCATACGCAAAACAGAGGAAACGGACCTCCTATGGTCGAAAGGGGGGTCCTGTTGATCGGGAGGGGTGTGGTGTACCGCAAAACGGACGAAACGGACCTCCTACGGTCGAAATGAGGGTCCTGTTGATTGGGAGGGGTGTGGCGTACCGCAAAACGGACGAAACGGACTTGTGTTGGAGCGCTACGGTCGAAATGGGGGTCCTGTTCATCGGGAGGGGTGTGGCGTACCGCAAAACGGGACTCCACGGGATACTGTTCATCTCCACCGTCGACCTCCTCCAGCCTCCACGGGCTACTGTTCATCCATCGTCAACCTCCTCCAGCCTCCACCTGTGACTGTTCATCCACGGGCTCCTGTTCATCCAGCCTCCACCGCGTGCTACTCCACCAGCTACTATTCAACCACCCCTCTCCATGGGCTCCTGTTCAACCACCCCTCCACGGGCTACTGTTCATCCACCCCTCCACCGTCTACTCTTCATCCAGCCCTCCACGGGGTCATCATGTTCATCCAGCCCTCCACACCACGGGGTCCTGTT
>NC_057801.1:780036314-780075660 GCF_018294505.1 Triticum aestivum
GCTCATTGTTCATCCAGAGAGGCAGCATCCATCGGCTTCAGTTAGCAGCACTAGCGAAGGAATTGCTCGATCTGGTTTAGTTATTAGCCATCGATCGATCGCTCGGGTTCAGTAACGCGTAGCCTGCAGTGCAACCGCTCGGGTTCAGTTAGAGCCCAACGCCTTGCTCCAGTTCAGTTAGAGCCAACGCCTCGCACACACGCGCGTACGTGTACGATAGAAACGCGCATCGCTCGGTGCCCGACCTCCCACCGTAACCGGGAACTCCCCGAAATTTTCCTCCCCCTCGCTTCTACCACGGGTTTTTCCATCATGGACGGCCCAAAGAATGTCATGCAGCTGTGTCTCCGGCCCGCCCAGGACGAAAAGCCCATTTTTTGTCATGATTTTTTGTCATAGAAGTAGGAGCCCACCACATCTATGATGATACCGGGTTTTGTCACAATTATCGTCATAGAAGTCTCATATGTATGACAGGAAAAAAATTCGTTCGGCCCAAAATGCCACGGATGTGTCTTTTTTTTGTAGTGTTCAGCGTTGTCGCCATTGCTGCGACGCTTGTGTGTGTTGCGTCGGGGCTTGCCGTTGTTTTCTCTGACATCTGAAGTGCCAGGATTTCTTGATGCGATGTTGCTGTGAGCCAACCAGCTGTCTTCGCCCGCACAAAATCGGGTCATGAGTGTCGTGAGGGCTGCCATGGACTTCGGCTTCTCTTGGCCGAGGTGTCGGGCGAGCCACTCGTCGCGGATATTGTGCTTAAAGGCCGCTAGGGCTTCGGCATCCGGACAGTCGACAATTTGGTTCTTTTTGGTTAGGAACCGAGTCCAGAATTTCCTGGCTGACTCTCCGGGCTGTTGGGTTATATGACTTAAGTCATCAGCATCCGGCGGCCGCACATACGTGCCCTGGAAGTTGTGAAGGAATGCATCTTCCAGGTTCTCCCAACTGCCAATTGAGTTTGTCGGCAGGCTGTTCAGCCAATGCCGAGCCGGTCCCTTGAGTTTTAGTGGGAGGTACTTGATGGCATGTAGATCATCGTCGCGGTCCATGTGAATGTGGAGAAGGAAATATTCAATCCATACCGCGGGGTATGTTGTACCAGCATATGATTCGATGTTTACGGGTTTAAACCCTTCTGGGAATTCATGATCCATTACTGCATCAGTGAAGCATAGGGGGTGTGCGGCGCCTCTATGTCGGGCTACATCACGACGCAGTTCAAATGAGTCTGGTATGTTGTATTCGGCATAGCTAGACTTGTTTTTAGTATATCCGGCGTGACGGTCATCATCACGCGTTGTGGCACGCCCCCGTGATCCGTAGATCGATCTGGACTGTCCTGCTTTGTTTTCCAGTATGTCTCACAGGTCCTTCGTATAGCCCAGAGCGTTGGTGTTTTTGTTTGTTTGGCGACGGGGTGCGGGCTCGTGTTCGGGCTGATACGCTACTCTGTCTCAGCCACGAGGTGGCCGGTTAGCCTCGTCTTGCACTGGTAGTGTAGGCTCTAGCGCCTCCTCCTCGAGTTGAGGTAGCAACTTGCGCTTCGGGTAACTTTTGGTTGGGTGCTCGAGTCCGTATTCCTCGGCTGCTAGGACACTACAAGAAATATGTCAACTTGTGACCACCACTATTGGTCACTGAATGGTCATTGTTCAATTTGTGACCTTTTTGTGACCAAAAACATAAGGTCAAAAGCTGGCGGTCGTAAACTGACTATAGCGACCTTTCTTCTGGAATGGTCATGGATGTTTATGACCAAAATACGTCTACTTTGGCGCTTTGGTCACTAGCAGCCTCCCCAGGCCACGTAGGCATCCAGCGTGGCAAGCTGATGTGGCACAAGATTCAGCCCGGTCCAATTCGGTTTTCTACATGGGCCTAGCCCAACAATTCAGCCCATTTATGATTTTTTTTTTCTTTTAATTTTGGTCAGCTACATTGGCCTAGCCCAACAATTCGGCCTTTTTAGTTTTTGAGATTCATGCAATTTTTTTGGCCCTCAGCCCTTTTTGAAATTGTTCGATGCTTGTTGGGATGTGGCCTTTTTCGGCCCAATTATTTATCCAGTTTTGACCAGCCTTTTAATGTTGAGAATTATTTGGCCCAAGCCGAATTTAGCCCAATCACACATACATACAACATTATTTCATTCAAATTAGGAAAACTCCAGGTCAAATTCAAGTCAACCATCATATCCCATCACATAACACATCTCCCAGGTTTACATAACACAAAAAATCATCTCAGGAATACATTTCCCTACACAGAAATATAGCAGGAACAGAGGGAATATACAATAAAGAAAATGATGGCACATCTGCTACTATCATAATAGTGCAATGTATTTTTTTTACGGAATAGCCTTTTTACAGAATATACAATAGAGGGATTTCATTGCTCTCTCTTACGAGACATGCTCCAGCTGCCACAAGTTGCCATCCTACAATGAGAGGTATATAACAATGGACTTCATGAACATTAGAGGAGCAAACGCTCAATCAACACCAAGCGGTAGATAAAGCCTTAGCTAGCATGCATTTGAAATTTAGACAGAGGCAATCAGTTACGGAAAGTAAATGAGGACCAGACTTTACAATTACAGTACCATAGGACTAATCCATCAATCCATGAGGCAAAATATGAGTGAATCCAAAAAGAGGCAGAAAGGAATACCTATTTTGATGCAAAGGGGCTCGTGAGCATGGCGGTCTTCCGTAACAGGTTGGCCCTAGCACCCTGGATCAGACGCGCTGGGAGCTTGTAGCTTGTCCTGGTCATACTGCTATCCTAAGTAACAGGAAAAATCAAAGCAATAGTTTGGACTTGGTGTTAACGAATCAATAGCATATAAAGCAGCAATTTCCTCGGATGCAAGGAGAAGAGGAGCAAAACGATAGAGAGGTGGGACATTTTTCGTACCTGTAGATGATATTCACAGCCAAGGAAGATACATGGGGCCAGCCTTGCATGTGTGCTTGCTTCATTGGTACATGCATCACCATAGCAGCCAAGTAAGTAGGCATCATCAACATCTCCTCACCACTTTCCTGGCAACAAACAAAGAGTCAAAACAAAATATATTAGACCATAATATGACACCAGAGAGTAACTGTAAATCACAAAGTATATCCACAACACCATAAAATAGTCCCAGACCCTAGTGCTATTTGAGTATATCGCATGTAGTTTATTTTCATGAAGGGTTGTGTATGCACGCTAAATCCAGAAACAGGAGGAGGATGGCTTATCAACAAACTGAACTTAGAAATGAAACTTTGTAATGCTCAAGTTTCAGCTAATAGGGATTACAGAATTTTACATGGGACAAATTTTTCTAGTTGCACTTATCACAGATAGAAGAGTTTATAGTGAATAAACATTTACAATCAAAGACACAGCCTGGAACATATTAATTTCAAGGTGCAATTTGTATACAATCGGACATCTCAGGTTGTATACTACTCATGATAATTCCACCGATCTATGGAGTCAAGGGATGCAACTGAAGAAGGTATTTCTTCACTATTACAGAAATATATCATTGTTAATGTAAATGATCAGGAATACATATACGGATATTACCACAAACACCTATTAGGCAAAATCCCATCGCAAGTGAACTCGAACACGTGTTGGACACACCCAAAAGAAACACCTAGCTAGTCATACAGCTTCCTGTACAAGTCACCTGCGCCCGAAAGAAACACCCAGCCGCCGCAGGCCATGGTTAGACAGCAGCTAGCACAACATAATTAACAACCAGCTAAAGCTTAATGCAAGATCATATTCATAGTTGGCATGCATCAATACAGGAATCTACAATGTTGGATAAGGTGATAAAGAAAAACAGAAATAGTGGAGTTAGAAACATATGCAGCACAATGATAAAACAGAACAATAGATTTAATGTGTATATATTCTGGTGACTGCCACTTGTTACATGATACACTCGTGTGTGTATATTCTGATGAGCCATTACCATCTAGCCAACAACAACATGGACATCATACTAATTACCTACACAAGGCATCATACTCTCCATGAGAAGGCCACGGTTACTCTTTGGAGCAGTATGAGAATGACAAGCATTGCATCCTTGCATTTTACTCGAGGCTCCAAGACACAATAACATCAGCGCCCACCTTTTTTGCTTGAACACACACCTAAACTAGGGACACAGGAAACAAAAAGGCTAAATTGCGCAGACACCCATCTAGGCCTAAATCAACATCTTTACCTACAAAGAGAAATGGGGACAGGCCATAGAATCCCCTCGTGAGAAGGCCATAGTTGCGTTTGGAGCAGTATGAGAAAAGACAGGCATTGCAAGACTGCTCTTCACACATCATTAGACCAGCAAACAACCTTGCAGGTAGCTGGCTCTCACTTAACTGAACATGCAGGCAATTAAAGCACCCAACATTTTTATTTTAGCAGCCTGGTTAATAAATGTATACCAAACAAACAAAAATTGCAATGACCTAGTATGAACCATGTAATACATACACTTCAGTACGTATCCTAGTTTATCGTCATCACCTCATGAGCTTAATAATTACATAAAGTGATTATCATCATATCCAGAATTACAGTAGCAGCAGCCAGCACTAGGACTACCAAATTGATTCAAAGTCTTGCCATTGTGCAACAACTCGAGCTCTCCACTACTAGCTCCTGGTACTAGCTGATCTGAATGTGTAAGAAGTTTGATATAAATTGTGAGTAGAACAATTCTTCAGAGCTAAATGTGCAACGAGCTTCTGAATATTATCACTTTGGAGGGTTACTATTCTTAGTTCTAAGAAGCCAAGACAACAGCAAGCTTATAATCAATCCAAGATGATAGCAAGTCCAAGATTTTATGGCCAAAGCAGAAATTTCCATGGCGCCAAGGCCATCATAAGATTTACCACATAGAGCATGGGAGATAAGCAGAGGGGAGGAATCAGTGGGATAACTTAGAGGAGAGAAGCCAACGGTGAGGACGGCCAAGGCGATGGACCACCTCCCCTTGCAAGTCGGCCTTGTAGTTGATCCACCTCCCCATGCGCATGACAACGGCCTCCCACTCGGCGACGTGCTTGGTGACGATGCTGCGACAGGTCTCGTTGTACTTGCCGATGCTGAGGTCGAGCTTGTCGATCTCAGCATGGGAGCTTGCTGATGCTCATCCATGGGAGCGTATGCGACAACGTCATAGTTGTACCTTCAATCCAAAGCACAAGATCCAAACGTTAGAAAAGAAGAGGAATAGTACTGCTCTGCCAACTTCACTTTTTGTTTCTGGAAATATAATTGCTTGAGCTAATTTGACAGATACAAAAATTAAGTTGGAACCATTTTTCCCTTTGTTGTTGAGAAATCTCCCAATCCATTCAGTTTTTTTTACAAAAGACCAAGATCCCAAAAATTACTTTTTTGGGGGGTGCTCAGAACAGTCTATATGTGTGGTGATTTTGTTCAAATTCCTTCATACACTAGCACCAGCAACTGGCCTTTTCAATCAAGAGAAAAAGAAAAACGGCGACAGAGAATTGGAGGGCGAAGAACATGCTTGGCGTTTTTTTCTTTACTGTGTGAGTGTGTGTGTGCTGTGTGCAACACCAAACTGACTGACAACCGAGATATTCACCAGAGGCTCCTTGAGCAGAATTTACAGGCCCACTGCTACGCATGCATTGCTAAGCTACTCCCATATAAATCTACAGCAGCTTTTCCTCAAGAGCATAGGACTAGTAGGATGAAGTTGTTACCAAGCCTAACCCATGCATGCACGCTACTCACTTGGCAGTGAAGCGTCGCGCGACGTCGCCCTCCGCCGCGGCAAAGAAGGCCTCCATCTCCTCCGTCGGCGGCGACCTCCCCTTATTCGCCTTCTTCGCCCTGCACACCATGACAAACAGCAGCCAAAGCGTGAGCAGAGGAACTCCACACGCAACAGCACGGCTTGGAACGGCCAGCGTCGTGCCGTGAGGAGAAGGAAGGAAGAGGGCTGGAGACTAACAAGTCGGTGGGGAGGCCGTGGCAGTCCCGCCCGAAGTGGCGCATCACGTGGCGCCCGCACATCCACTGGTGCCCCTTGACGACGGCCGCCCCGCCTGAGAAGAGTTGAAGCCCTCCCGCACCGGCCGCGTCGTCAGAGAGGGGGGGGGTTTGTCACGCCGGCGCGAGCCCCTCCCGCTCCGCCCGTCTCTGGTGACCTGCCATGGCCGCCGCCGGTGAGGAAGAGATGCGCCATCGCCACCGCCGGCTGACCTGCTTCGGATCCTTGCCATGGCCGCGGGCAAAGAGGTTGTTGGGGGGAATAGGCGCCGGCGAAGGAAGGAAGGATGGATGGCGTTGGGTGGCGGAGGGGCGGCGGCGGCGATCTGGATCGGGGAGAGGGAAGCGGAGGCGATGTGGATCTGGATATGGATCGAGGGACTGAGGGAGGAGATGTGTCGTGCGCGTGCGTTTAGGATAGGTGAGTGAGAGACGCTGGATCGAGGGACTGAGGGAGGGTGTGGACGGCTTAGATCAACTACAGTGGGGGGTGATCCGTGGGCTGCCTCTTGATTGGTTCGAAAATATAAAATTATTTCTTAGTGCTAAAAACAGGGGGGTTTTGTGAAGCAACTACCAAAACTATTCTGCAAATTGGCATCACTAAATTTTTCACTTAATATAGACCACATTTTATGGATGATTACCAATTCTTATGCATTTCCGATCCTTCTAGCTATTTTTGGTCATTTAAACAAATTTCCGCCGATTCGGTAGAAAGCGGGTCAAATTTGAACTACAGGTGCCTCATACTTTTGTCTTTATTTTTTTCAAAAATAATTTCTAGGTACATAAGTATCTATTTAATCAGAGATACTTCAAATTTTTTGCAAGATTCGACCCTTAGCTATGAACGGTCATGCCCGCTGTTTTGACCGCATTTTCAAACGGGCATAAAAAATTCAAAAAAATTGGAAAAATTGGAAAACATTTGCATTGTGTCATTAAATGTGACCAAGTTATTATGAAAAATAATAAACTTGTAATACATCAATTATTTTTAAAAAGTGTTCTCAGAAACGAGCTACCATGAGTGGAGATCAATGGCTTCCAAGCCAAATGATCAATATTATGGCCACATTCATGGCATAGTTTGTTCAAATGATCTCATATTGTGCACAAGGGTGCTGTTTGGAATGACAAACAATGTTGCCTAAGGAAGTTTTCACTTTCAATGGCCAAAAAAATCATTTTTCATTTTCCGAGTGCCCGAAATGAGTTTTTTTTGTGAAGGACCTACCATATATTTGTTACAAAATTAGACCTAATCAATTTTATAAAATACTAGGCCATATTTAATGCACAATTGACAAAATATTTGGGTGTCAAATTTTTTGATCCACCTCTGGTGAAAAAGACAAATTTCCGACGATTTAGTTGGAAGCGGGTCAAATTTGAACTGCAGCTGCCTCGTAGTTTGCTCTTTATTTTTTCCAAAAATCATTTCTAGGTAAATAAGTATCTATTTAATCAGATAAACACCAAAAAAATTCCAAGATTCAACCACTAGATAGGAACGGTCAAGCCCGCCGTTTTGACCGCATTTTGAAACAGGCATAAAAAATTCAAAAAAAACAAAAAATTGGAAAACCTTCGCATTGTGTCATTATATGTGACCAAGTTTTCAGAAAAATAATAAACTTGTAATACGGTAATTATTTTAAAAAAGTGTTCTCAGAAATGAGCTATCAAGCGTGAAGATTCATGGCTTTCAAGCCAAATGATCAATCTTATGGCCACATTCATGGCATAGTTTGTTCAAATGATCTCATATTGTGCACAAGGGTGCATCTTGGAATTCCAAACAATGTTTCCTAAGGGAGTTTTCATTTTCCTTGCACGGAAAATTCATTTTCCATTTTCCGAGGGCCCGAAATGAGTTTTTTTGTGAAGGACCTACCATATATTTGTTGCAAAACTGGACCTAATCAATTTTATAAAATATTAGGCCATATTTAATGCACAATTGACAAAATGGTTGGGTGTCAAATTTTTTGATCCACCTCTAGTGAAAAAGACAAATTCCCGTCGATTCAGTTGGAAGCGGGTCAAATTTGAACTGCATCTGCCTCATAGTTTGCTCTTTATTTTTTCCAAAAAGAATTTCTAGGTAAATAAGTATCTATTTAATCAGAAATACATGGTTTGATGGCGAGACATCAAGGTTTGGACAGTGGCCGATGGCCCCAACTCTAGAGCGTGTAAGCTCGCATGCCCGCCGCATGGTCACCGCGTGACCGTGGCGTTGCCATGTGTTCTGGGCGGCCTAGGCATGTCTAGTGGGTTGGTAACTCCCCAGGTACGTGCTAGGAAGAAAATCACAACATAAGGTTCTCACGAGGAGACCGATCGATGCTCAAACATGAATAAGCAGTCAAGTGTTTGATTTGCGGTACGGGAAATGCACATGGCTAATGGGCGTGAGTTTCGGCTGAGGATGATCAGTTACTAAGAAGACCGTCTTCACAAATTTTCACCTCAAAAGGAGGAGCCTAGGTGGTACTTGCTTTGCAAAGTACCACACTGGACATAAATACGAATGTTGAAGCTGGGCTCAAAATAATGAATGGATTGAGCTGGCATTTTTTGGAGGATGGTTATTTGGGCATAGGAAAGCACTGTAGAAAATGGATACCATTTGGACATGCCAAAGTGGTACTTCCTTCACAAAGTGCTGCTTTGAACAGGATAGGAAAATGAATATTTTTGAGTTATTTTTGAACTAGGCAAGGAAGGTTTTTGACATATTTGATGAAGATATGATCCAAACAATTTATGAGAATTTTTGGGAATTTTTGGAATAACAGAAATATAGGTTGCTTCACAACCTAGGGCAAAAATTGACACGTGGACATGCCACATAGGCAAAACTGATGAGATGGCGCCTAGTCATCACAACCCACCACAATCTACAAGGCTATGACCATCTATATTGGTCGTTAACAACTAGAAATAAGGCAGCGGACCTGCACTGTTTGCTTTGTGACAATTTCGTGTAAGGAAATTATGACCTTTCTGACCAAAATGGTCGCAATGGTTTAGGGTTTGGAGCCCCCCGAACAGCTTTTGACCAATTGGTCTCAAATGGTCATAGATCTATGACCAATTCTTCCAGGGTCGCTGACAAAAGGTCACTAGTTGACATATTTCTTGTAGTGGGACCTCAGCCCATCTATCTGTTAGCAGATCTTGATTAGCTTGAAGCTGCTGTTGTTTTTTCTTCAGGCTTTGTGCAGTGGCTATAAGCCGGCGCTTGAAGCTCTCCTACTCTACGGGATCCTCAGGCACGATGAATTATTCATCACCGAGGCTCAACTCGTCTTCGGAGAGGGGCATGTAATTGTCATCCTCTGATTCTCCATCTGTTGCCTGCTCCCTAGGGCTAGCTTGCCCATCCTTCCGCTCGGCCTGCTCGAAGTCTGGCCGGGCGGGATTGTTTTCGTCTTCGGCACCATCCGGATTGCTATCATCTCTTGTGCCGGTATTGCTATTTTTGCCATGGTGGGGCTTAGAGCGGTGCCGATGATGCTGGTGCTTTGATTGCTTCCCCAAGGGATTATCCTCCATTGCCTCATCGCCATTGTTTTCTTTGGGTGTGTGCACCATGTATATATCATATGATGAGTTGGTTGTTGAGCGCCCTGTGGACGGTGGTTCCTGTTCTTCTCCTGCATTGTCGTCCATACCGTCGATATCTTCGGAGTCGAAATCAAGCATGTCGGTTAAGTCGTCGACAGTGGCTATTAAGTGGGTTGGTGGGTGGGGAACGAATTTCTTCGCCGTCTGCTTGCCACTCAAGCCGGACATAGTTCGGCCAAGAGTCTCCTGATATAGAGAGAGACCTCAATGAATTTAGCACGTCGCCCAGGGGTGAGTGCTGAAAGATATCCGTGGAGGTAAACTCCATGATCGGTGCCCAATCAGATTCGATAGGCACGTTCGGAGCCTATGGCCAGAGACGATCCGAGGGTCCGATGACACAGATCTCATTAGAGGTGGAGTTTGTGTTCGGCTCTAACGCCGCTGAGTGTGCGGCCTCCGCTGCGGGGTCCATCCTCCCGTCCTCGGATGACACGATCTGCTCCGGATTAGTGGCTGGGGCAGCTGCAGGTGTGATCTCCCGAACACCACCCGATGGCAGATCTAAGTCATGCTTGCCATGTCTATTCGGCGCACCTGACATGGGCTCGAATCCATCAAAGATCAAATCTTCGCGGACATCGGCGGTGTAGTTCAAGCTTCCAAACCTGACCTGGTGGCCAGGAGCGTAGTTGTCGATCTGCTCCAGGTGGCCAAGCGAGTTGGCCTGCAGTACGAAGCCGCCGAATACGAATATCTGTCCGGGGAGGAAAACCTCACCCTGGACCGCATCGTTGCTGATGATTGAAGGAGCCATCAAGCCTTATCGCGATGACATAGTGGAACTCTAAATGAAAGCATCAATGTCGGTGTCAAAACCGGCGGATCTCGAGTAGGGGGTACCGAACTGTGCGTCTAAGGCTAATGGTAATAGGAGGCGGGGGACATGATGTTTACCAAGGTTCGGGCCCACTTGATGGAGGTAATACCCTACTTCCCGCTTGATTGATCTTGATGATATGAGTATTACAACAGTTATCTACCACGAGATCGTTGAGGCTAAACCTAGAAGCTAGCCTATGATTATGATTGCTCTTGTCCTACGGACTAAACCCTCTAGTTTATATAGACACCGGAGGGGGCTAGGGTTACACAGAGTCAGTTACAGAGAAGGAGATCTACACATCCGGATTGCCAAGCTTGCCTTCCACGCCAAGGAGAGTCCCATCCGGACACGGGACGAAGTCTTCAATCTTGTATCTTCATAGTCGAACAGTCCGGCCAAAGTATATAGTTCGGCTGTCCGAGGAACCCCTAATCCAGGACTCCCTCACCAGTCTCTTGCTAGCCTACATTTGCACTAAGTATGATCACTACTCATGCATCCAAAATCCTCAAACCCAGTTTTGCCACATGAGTCCACTATACCTACCTATATGCGGTATTTCTGTGCCGTTCTAAGAAAATTTGTATGTGTCATCCCTAATATTCAAAATAAATTTCTCTTTTGTGTACTCGTACCGCTCATGAAACGGTAGGGGGTGGCTGATATTTTTCCATGTTGGATGTGTTATTCTCAAGATGAGTGTTTATTCACTTGTCATTGCACGAGAGTACGGCAAAGGTATTAGGGATGCCCAGTCCCAAAATGAAAAATGAATTTACTTTATGTTGTCAAATAATAAATTCCTTGGAAAGTGTTGGTATGGACGGCACTAGTGGATTCGGTTAGCCGCGGAATGTGAAAGTATGGTGGAAAAAGGAATAAACTTTATTTTCTGTTTGGGAACCGCTTATGATATATCTAGCATGGAAAGTATTGGGAACTACTCGATCATTTTCATTGAAAGGAAAAGCATGCCACCCAAAATGTTTTATCTCTACCTTTTTTTTGCTTTGAGCTGTCGCACCTCTACAAATCCCTACTTCCCTCTGCGAAGGGCCTTTCTTTTACTTTATGCAATTTCTATTTTTATTTTTGAGTCTCCAGCTTCTCTCATAATTAAAGCACCAACCAAGGGGCACTATGATCGTACTTGAGCATTGGGTATAGCTAATATGCAAGTGTGTTTCATCAATGGATCAATGATTGAGCATAATGGGCTAGGGATAACTTGCTTTAGTGTTGATATTTTGAAAGACATTGTTGCTTGTTGATATGTGCTTGAGTATTGAAATCGTCAACTCAAAACTAGACTATTGCTTTGAATCATATAAAAGTCCAAATGTCCATGCTACAAAGAAAATAATATGTGATGAACATGTTAGGCAGCATTCACATCAAAAAAATCTGTTTTTTATCATTCACCTGCTCGAGGACGAGCAAGAATTAAGCTTGGGGATGATGATACGTCTCCAACGCATCTATAATTTTTTATTGTTCAATGTTGTTATATTATCATTCTTGGATGTTTTACAATCATTTTATAGCAACATTATATCATTTTTTGGAACTAACCTATTGACATAGTGCCCAGTGTTAGTTGTTGTTTTTTCCTTGTTTTTTACATCGCAGGAAATCAATACCAAACGGAGTCCAAATGCAGCAAAAAAATTTGGTGATTTTTTCTGGACCAGAAGACACACGATGGGCCAAGAAAGTACCTGAGGGGGCTACGAGGGGAGCACAACCCACCAGGGCATGCCTGGGGGCCCAGGCACGCCCAAGTGGGTTGTGCCCACCTCGGTCGCCTCCCGCACCACCTCTTTTCTCTATAAATAACCCAATATTCCAGAAACCCTAGGGGAGTCGACAAAATTCAATTCCAGCTATCACACGTTCTGGAAACTACAGATCCAATCTAGACACCATCACGGAGGGGTTCATCATCCTCATTGGTGCCTCTCCGATGATGCGTGAGTACTTTATTATAGACCTATGGGTCCATAGTTAGTAGCTAGATGGCTTCCTCTCTCTCATTTGATTCTCAATACAATGGTCTTTTGGAGATCTATTCGATGTAACTCTTTTTGCGATGTGTTTGTTGGGATCCGATGAACTTTGAGTATGATCAGATCTATGTTTTTATCCATGAAAGTTATTTGAGTCTTTTGATCTCTTATATGCATGATTACTTATAGCCTCGTATTTTTTCTTAGAATCTTTGGTTTAGTTAGGCCAACTAGATCGATTTTTATTCTCATGGGAAGAGGTGTTTTGTGGTGGGTTCGGTCTTACGGTGCTTGATCCTAGTGACAGAAGGAACCGACACATATGTATCGTTCCCATTAAGGATAAAAACATGGGGTCTATTTCTACATAAAAAGATCTTGCCTACATCATGTCATCGTTCTTATTGCATTACTCTGTTTTTCCATGAACTTAATACACTAGATGCATGCTAGATAGCAGTCGATGTGTGGAGTAATAGTAGTAGATGCAGCCAGGAGTCGGTCTACTAATCTTGGACATGATGCCTATATGATGATCATTGATTGGATATCGTCATAATTATTTGAAGTTCTATCAATTGCCCAACAGTAATTTGTTTACCCACCGTATGCTATTTTTCTTGAGAGAAGCCACTAGTGAAATCTGCGGCCCTCGGGTCTCTTCTTTATTATATTTGCCTTCGAGATATATTTTTCTTCGCTTTTATTTTCAGATCTATTAATCCAAAAACACAAACATACCTCGCTGCAATTTTTATTTATTTATTTTATCTCGCATTCCCGTGAGATCTATTTATCCAATCTACTACAATTTTACCTATATTTTCACCCGTGAGGGATTGACAACCCCTCTCTTACGTCGGGTTGCAAGTATTTGTTCTTTGTGTGCAGGAGTTGTTTATGTGGTGTTGCGTGGTTCTCCTACTGGTTCGATAACCTTGGTCTCATCACTAAGGGAAATACCTACCGTTGTTGTGCTGCATCATCCCTTCCTCTTTTGGGAAATACAGACGTAGTTCAAGCCAACATCACTACCTTGCTATTTTTATATTTTCAAATTACAAAAACCTATATCTACTATCCATATTGCACTTCACCATCTATTTGCCAAACTAGTGCACCTATACAATTTACCATTGTATTGGGTGTGTTGGGGACACAAGAGACTCTTTGCTATTTGGTTGCAGGGTTGTTTGAGAGATACCATCTTCATCCTACGCCTCCCATGAATTGATAAACCTTAGGTCATCCACTTGAGGGAAATTTGCTACTGTCATACAAAACTCGGCGCTTGGAGGCCCAACACGAGTCTATAAGAAGAAGTTTGCATAGTAGACATCACCTACACATGTGCAGACTCTAAAAAGTAAATTTGAGCTCAAATTGTGCATCTGAATCAAAAGAACTCCCACATACACTCCTCCACTAAAACCCACAAACCACTCTACTTCTAGAGCATTTTAAATGAGCGAAACTAGAAGTGAGAGATGAAAGGATGAAGTTGCTAACCTTTTAGAACACTTGTGTAGTTGGTGCACTGTTAAACCTAGACAAATCCTTGGGAAAATGGAGCTTGGAGGTCGAGCTTGGAGAGGTGAAAGCTTTGTGGCTCGGGCATTTCATCGAACACCTCATGTGCATAGCAGGTGAGAGCAGAGCAGCACACACCTCCCACACGTCGGCCGGCCAAAAAACAGAGGAGTGAGCGGGCAGGGGAGAGCATATATATAGGAATCTCTTTAGTCCCAGTTCCAGCCACCAATAGGGACTAAATGGGCAGCTCCAGGAGCGAGGACCTTTAGTCCCTGTTCGTGTCTTGCACCGGGACTAAAGGGGTCAGACGAACCGGGACCTATGGCCCCCGAGGCCCGGCCGGCGCCCTGGCCGCTCGAACCGGGACTGATGCACCCATTAGTCCCGGTTCATAACACAACCGGGAGTCCGGGACTAATGCTCTAATATGGCCAGGACCAAAGCCCCGTTTTCTACTAGTGCTCGTATATAATCATTTCGAACTTGCTCCTTCCTCGTATGGCCATACATCCATCTCAACATGCACATCTCCGCCACCCCTAACTATTGAACATGTCGCCTTTTAGTCGGCCAACACTCAGCGCCATACAACATTGCGGGTCGAACCGCAGTCCTATAGGACTTCCTATCTTTTGTGGCACTCTCTTTTCATAGAGAATGATAGATGCTTGGCGCCACTTCATTCACCTGACTTTGATTCAGTGGTTCACATCTTCATCAATACACACATCATTATGCAGCATTGAACCCAAATATCGAAAGGTGTCCTTCTGAGGCACTACTGCCCATCAAGACTGACCTCATCCTCCTCGTGACTAGTAGTACTGAAACCACACCTTGTGCACTTGGTTTTAATTATACTAAACCTAAAACCTTTTGATTACAAGCTTTGTCTCCATAACTCTAACTTCCTTTTGACCCCCGTCCAACTATCGTCAACTAGCACCACATCATCCGCAAAGAGCATACACCATGAGATATCACCTTTGTATATCCCTTGTGACCTCATCTATCACCAAAGAAAAAGATAAGGCTAAAAGCTTATCCCTGATGCAGTCCTATCTTAATCGTGACATCATCAGTGTCGCCACCACTTGTTAGAACACTTGTCACAACATTATCATACATGTCCTTGATGAGGGTAATGTACTTTGCTAGGAATTTGTATTTCTTCAAGGCCCACCACATGACATTTCGCAGTATCTTATCATAGGCCTTCTTCAAGTCAATGAATACCATATGCAGGTCCATCTTTTGCTCCCTATATCTCCCCATAAATTATCGTACTAGGAAAATGGCTTCCATGGTCAACCTCCTAGGCATGAAACCAAACTGATTTTTGGTCACGCTTGTCATTCTTCTTAAGCAGTGCTCAATGACTCTCTCCCATAGCTTCACTGTATGGCTCGCCAGCTTAATTACACAGTAATTAGTACAACTCTGAACACCCCCCTTGTTCTTAAAGATTGATACTACTATACTCCGCCTTCATTCTTCAGGCATCTTGTTTGCCCAAAAAACGAGGTTGAAAAGCTTGGTTAGCCATACTACCGCTATGTCCCCGAGGTCTTTCCACACCTCTATGGGGATACAATCAGGACCCGTCACCTTGCCTCCTTTCATCCTTTTTAAAGCTTCCTTGATCTCACACTCCTGGATTCGCCACACAAAACACATGCGGTATCATCACATGAGTCATCGAGTTCAATGATAGAACTCTCATTCTTCCCATTGAACAATTTGTTGAAGTACTCCCACCATCTATGCTTAATCTCCTTGTCCTTCACTAGGAGATGGTCTGCTCCGTCCTTGACGCATTTGACTTGGTCAACATTCCTCATCTTCCTCTTTCGGATCTTGGCCATCTTATAAATATCCCTTTCGCCTTCCTTCGTGCCTAACCGCTGGTAGATGTCCTCATACGCCTCACCCCTTGCTTCACTGGCAGCTCGCTTTGTGGCATTCTTCGTCATTTTATACTTCTCTATGTTGTCTACACTCCTATCCATCTTGTACTGTCAGTAAAATAACTGGACCAAAGTTTTTGGGACAACTTCAAAGATGGACATGGTTATTCCCTGGTTCTCATGTTTCTAAAGTAAATGAGTCTAAGTTGAAGCTCTGACATGATCATACTACTGATATATATTGTGACCATTTTGAAGCTCTGACATGATCATACTACTGATATAAGTTGAATCTCCGACATTTATGCTCAAAGCAATGTGCTTAATTTCCATATGTTATGATCATTTTGTGTAGCCCCTTGTGTCGACACGTAGTAGAACATGACATGAGGGCTACTATAAGTAAGTTTGGTAGGTATAACAATGACGGCGAGCACATAGGGCCGCGGGAACAATGACGACATCCACGAAAAACTCGGAAGAGGAGCGGCGGCGGCAACTAGAGGCATCATCGGTGACGAGCGGTGTTGCGGCATATTCCTGCATTCCTAAATGTACTAGTTGATGAACTATATTTATGTATTTGAACATATGGATGAATGTATACATATTTGGATGCATGGCTGAATTGTATAAATGATTTTTAAGTCAATAAATACTTGGTGGTGGCGTGAGAGGCTATGTGGATGTTGTTATTACTTGTGTATAATGATGTCGTATTATGCATGTGTACGACATTGCTATTTGACATAGTGGTGGTATGAGTGACTAGTGCCATGGCACCAGTATGTAAAATACCGATGGCATGGGGGTCCGCATGCTATCGCTATTTTGCTAACAGTGGTGCCATATTGGTGGCGTCCGCCCCCAGCGCCACCAAGGTGGTTTTTTTGCACGCTACCTCTAGTTTTTTCTGTAGTATAATAAGCCTGTAAGATAATGGGGGATTTGATGATTTGTCCTATGATTGTCTCAATGACAGTGGCCCCGGGCCCCACCTGGCAGCCTCGGGGGGGAGGGGGGGGGATGATCAAATGAAGAAGTAAAGTGTGGCAAAAGATCAAATTTTTTGTAAGATACCAACGTGTATGCTTATGGAAGCCTAAACAAAAGCGAGATTAGGAATTCTGAATGTGACCTTATAGAAGATTAAATTATTCTTCTTTGCCATCCTGAATATAGGTAGACATAATAACATTGAATGGATACCATCCTCCTAGATATAGATAGTCATAATAGCATTAAATGGATACC
Source organism: Triticum aestivum (assembly GCF_018294505.1). Taxonomy (NCBI): domain Eukaryota; kingdom Viridiplantae; phylum Streptophyta; class Magnoliopsida; order Poales; family Poaceae; genus Triticum; species Triticum aestivum. The sequence goes on from NC_057801.1 coordinate 780,053,522, forward strand.
ATCTTAAAAATAGAACTCTATTTTTATAAATTAAGGACAATAATGTGGTCAGATCTGTTTAGTTATAATAACATTAAATTGTAGCACCATTATAGATATAATAAATTAAATGGATGACATCGTCATAAATACAGGTAGATACAATTTAAATATACTTCCCACCCAACTATGTCGTCATAGATATATATAGATATAAAAACATTAAAGGGATACCATCTGAAATTAAGAACATTGATATGGTCTTATTTTTGGTATGTTTGAGTGAACCAGGACTAAATGTTCTTTAACTACAAATCTACTCCCTCCGTCCGCGAATTAGTGTACATCTAGATTTTGTCCTAAGTCAAAATTTTGAAACTTTGACTAACTTTATTGTGAAAAGTAGCAACATTTATAACACTAAATTAGTATTAGTAGATTTGTTTTGAAATGTACTTCCATAATATACCAATTTGATGTCATATATGCTACTATTCTTTTACATAAAGTTGGTCAAAATTTTAAAGTTTTGACTTAGTACACTTATTTGCGGACAGAGGGAGTATAAGATAGCATCAGGTGCATCTGGACGCCCAAACAGAAACGAGAACCAGAAGTTTGAGTGTGACCTTATGGAGGGGAAAACTATTCTTCTTTGCCTTATGGTGCTTGTGCTGCTAGGACATTCAACTCATGCTCGTAAGAAATCAATCTTCGTGTCCCTATATATGTGTCTCCTATCCCTCCAAGCAGAATAGAACTACACAAGTTTCTTAGTATGGATTTCTCTTACTGATGTATGTTCTTATATATGTGTCTCCTAGCCCTCCAAGCAGAATAGAACTACACAAGTTTCTTAGTATGGATTTCTCTTGCTGATGTATGTTCTTCTCCACAGGGAATTGCCATACCGAGCGTGCTTACTCAAGTCCATTCGTTTGTCTAGGTAAACCTTGCCATACAAAATGCGTGAAGAAGTGGGGAAAGCTCTTCAATCATTCTTCCTGTAAAGTTCGAGGATTCTTCAAAGTGTCCTGTGAATGTGTTGTCTGTGATCTGTGACTATATCTAGTTGGACTTTGCCATCATCTAAAACAATGAAAAATGATGCCCAGTAATAAAACATTATGGTGACATGCATGTGATATTCTATTTGATTTTATTTTTCTGTTCATAAACTTATAGTATTTGATAATTGATGCTTGCATGGAATAGAGGTTCATAACCATATAAAATACGAACGAACCAAGTCTATTGCATGGGTAGTCCTTGTCGTGGAGCGGGTGGTGCGGAGGTGAGGGCGCAACTTGGCAATTGTCCTAGTTTTTAATTCTCTTCAGCAAAATATATAGGAGCCTTAAGGCATGTACGACATGTTGGCTCACAGGACAAGCTTCTACTCACCGCACCAACACACGGCAACTGCCACATGAAGTGGCCAAGCCCACCACCATTGCCATAGTGCTGCATTGCTCGTCGACCTACTCGCTGCCATCGGTATCACGCAGCCTTCTGTAACCAGGACCAGCCGTCAATGTCACGCCATCTTGCCACTCGTCCCCTTTGCCTAGGCCACCACCTCCGTCAGGTTGTTGCCCCGGCCATCTCTGAAGTCTGAACATTTCCTTTTCTCCGCGCCAATGAACACTAATTACCTTCAAGTGTAAGGGACAATCTTTGCACATTTTAGTTGGAAATATAAATATTTAGCGCGAACCCTGTTTGAGTAAATAGATAGGCTTCTTGTTACCTCAAATTAAGTATGTCACTTACAGAACATTTTATGCACTTGTAATATAACCCAGTAAAGGTAAGCGGTGAGGGCAGAAATATCATCCACTAAGTTTGGGAGTACAAAAGGTAATTCCTGGTTCAAATTCATCTCACACATCACACTAAGTTTGTGAGCGTTCGGTGCAAGTAACACCATCCGTAGAGCTGCAAGCAACACCCTTGGAGTAGCTAGGAGCCACCACATCGTGTACTCCAATGGTTTCCCCTAAAAAGTAACACCAAATCGTTTTACTGTTTCCCCTAAAAAGTACCCACTAGTGTTTTTTAATTGAGAAAAAACTAGCTTCATCGAAAGCCATTATAATTTTGTGTTCCTTTGCCACGGCACAATCAAACCTTTATGTTAAACTGGTTGTTCTTGATTAGTGGTCCACGTTATGTGGGTGCTCACATTTTTTTATGCATATGGAGAGAGAGACATAAGCGCTCTTTTTAGCAAATGAGTCAATTCGATCAAACAAGCCAAAACAAGAGCGGACAACAAAGATATGTGACAAAACTAAATTTTACATCAAGGATTCTTTGAAATTGTCATCTATGGTGTTAATGTATGGTTCCCTTGCCTCTCGATGCCCGAGAGGTCAGCAAAGACGAGGGAGCAGCAGAGGTGAGCGAAAGAATGAATGCCCTCTCCCCTCTGACAATTAGAGTTTGTTCACACTTTTTGTCACGGTTGATAGAGAAAGTGCTAGAGTCACTCGTGTGGTATGTGCGTCATTTGAAAATTTCCCAAAAATGTAAATTTGAAAAGAATTCTTGTAATGAACGATGCATGCAGTTTTATTTCTGTCATATTTTTTATTATAATTATTTTTCTTTATTGCAATGAGTGACATTAAGCCACTAACACTATATACTGATACAATTAATACCCCTTAGTGCCAACAAGAAAAATAGATAATCCTGAACAAGGGTGATTTTTGGGCTGCTATTTGTTTGTGAACCTGGCATCATTTTTCAATATCCGGTATGTGGCTAATTTATTTGATACGCTTGCACGTGTATAAGAGCTATAAAGTAAACAAAAAGTATTCCACCAGCCTCCGCATGTGTTTACAATGCTTTGGTTTTCTATACCACACCAGTCTTTACTTCTTATAAGAATAGTTTTGTCTTCTTATATATACCACTTCATCTTCAATACAAACAGATCCATCATCTCATGCATTCTTTTCAACAAGTTGCCACTGCTTCCTTTTCTACAGAACAACTCCACCATCCGCTCCATTTAACATGTTAGTACTCCACCATCTGCTTATTTCATCAAATAGGTGGTATTCACATGAACAGATCAAAGAGAGGAATATGGAAGATGTTAGAACACTGGGGAATAGGAGGCATCATGAGTAATAGAGGAACTACCCATTAGGGTGTTGCGTGTGGATGATGACCTAGTTGACCATCACGAGAGGATGATGATGGAGCTTTCTTTATTGTGACTTGCCTTTCATTTTTATCTGTTTGGCTGGTTCTTTGGGTAGTTGCGAACTTGCCACATGTAGCTAGATTACCACACTACTGCCAATCAAAAAAGAGGCACGTGGCTTTTCTCTGATCTTACTTTTTTCGGGGTCAGCTTGAATTTGATCCATCTCAATCACTTTTTATCACTATCTTTTTGAAATCCCAGGTTCAGATTTTTATCACTATCTTTTTTATGAAATTCTGGGTTCAGATAATATAGTTTGTGGCAGAATCACCTTCTTTCCTAGAGAGAAGAAGTACGACTTGTGCCACTATACCATCGAATAGAGCCTAGCCAGTATCAATGGATCGGAGTCCATAACAAGACACTGTTGAACCCACACGAAGAAAAGTTCTGGCCCAGTTTTGCAACTCTGTTCTTCTAAAAAAAGGTTAAAAAAAATCTAGATCACCAACCTCCACTTATGCATACAATCTTTCCTTACTTACACCACGCCAACCCTTTCTTATATGAAGAACGTTATTTCTTATATATACCATTTCATCGTCAACGGAATAAATGTATCCCATACAGAAGAAAAAATAGAACAAATAATATGGTTTCATTTTGTTTCAATATATTGATAGCACTACCTTATGACATCACATGTTTCGCAGTCAGTAAGAATATCAATAAAGCGAGAGAAGAATATGAATGAAATATAAAAAAACACATGGAAATATGAGATATCAGGAGTAATGGTGGAATTGCTTTTCATTCCAACAAAGGACGATGCCAAACTGCCTAATCTTGAATGGCGAGAGGCGCAGGAGCTACCTTTATTTCAATTCGTCATCTATTTGTATACATCTGGCTGGTCCAGACTTTTTAATACACGCAATCTCGGGCATGGTAGTATTTTTTAACGGGGCATAACCGCTTTTCATTAACTGAATAACGGAAATACAAGCATCTGAACCAGAAAGAGTTTCAAGGGATGGAAAAGGGAAAATTGAGTTTAGCATCGTCGGAAAACCCGCCGCAGGTGCTCGCCGTCGAAATACCCACTATGAGACGAAAACCAGGCGACACTCAAAAACTAGCCCAACCGAAGGAGTTTAATGCTCACGCATGAGCCAATAGTTTAACACCCATAAAGGAGCAAACAAGGTAGGAAACCAAAAGATGAGACTAGGCATGAAGAAACTGCAGGCCGACACTTAGATGAAAAGCTTCTCTTTCAACTTGTCGCCAAGTCGTCATGAACAATAGCACAAATCCGCATCATGTTGGTCGCACTTTTCATCGTACCTAGCCCCATTGCACCTTCATCTTCATTTTTCAGCAAACCTATCCAATAATTCAGAAACACGCAAGAGGAAAACATCACTTCAAAAGGTGATGTTGAATGTTAAAACTCAAAGGTCACACGGTTGCTGCATTTCCAGGTTGCCCGGACCAAAAGTAAAGAACTTAGTACCAGGTGGCAGAAACATATAACACCAAAAATGAAACCGCCACAAATTATTGGGACAAAGATCGGTTCCAAACACCGAGCCAACAGTACGCCAAGCAACTCTCGCAACTGGGCAAAAGAAGAAAAGGTGTTGAGAAGTTTCCCTCTCGTTGCACTCGGCATGGTAGCTAGAATACCGACCCTAGCTAGAAACTAAAGTCATGGAGCAAATCTATGTTTGGGCGCGAAAACTTTCAATCCCGGACACATCGGGCTACTCTTCTTTTTTATTTGGGCACGAATTGGTTTCAGTTACAACACATCATCACAACAAATTTTATTGTTATTTTCTGTTTTTAGTATTGTGTTCAAATCCTTGCGTAAGAATCACTTTTTTTACAATAAGAATCACTTTTCTTGAGAGGGGGATACATGAGGGAGGGGCAACATCACTTTCGGTTGCACCATGGGCTATAGAAGTCGTACAACCTGATCATATTTCCGTTTACGTGCCGGGCTTGAAGAAGCCTGAAAAACACGTGGACTACAAGCCCGTCCCTGATGGGAGCTCCTATAGGGCGCCTTCAGCGCCGCTGAACACAATTGGCGCCCGCAGCGCCCTCGTGGGCCGGCCCAGTATCACGAAGCGCCAACGTAAAAAACAATAAAAAGTTGGTGCATGCAGCAGCGAGGATTCGAACTCGCCCCGACGATGTGCCACGCGCAGAATAACCAGTCGAGCTACTACCTTCGATATGCAAACTTTACCGTGAAACTATTAATAGATAACTGAAGCCGCGCTGTTCCAAAAAAAAAACTGACGAACAAAAAAAAGAAGTTTCACGAATTTGTTTTAAAAAAGATTCATGTATTCAAAAGTGTTCACTCATTTCAGGAAAAAGTTCACGGATTTGAAAGCTCATGAAATTTTAAAAAGGTCAGTAAGGAAAGTTCAGTGTACATAAAAAAATGTTCAATGGGTATTTAAATAGTTTTTCAGCGCATATCACAAAATTGTTCAATATGTAGTTAAAAATTGTTCAGATTATATTAAAAAAATGTTCAATGTATAAAATTTGTTCATCTTATATAAAAAAATGTATAATATGTTTCAAATTTCAATGTATATCACAAAAATGTTCACTGTGTAGTTAAAAATTGTTCATCGTACACCAAAAAAAAATTTAACTACACAGTGAACAGTTTTTTGGTGTATGATGAACAATTTTCACGGTAAAGTTTGCATGGCGAAGGTAGTAGCTCGACTGGTTATTCTGTGTGTGGCACATCGTCGGGGCGAGTTCGAATCCTCGCTGCCGCATGCACCAACATTTTTAGTGTTTTTTACGTTGGCGCTTCGTGATACTGGGCCGGCCCACGAGGGCGCTGCGGGCGCCAATTGTGTTCAGCGGCGCTGAAGGCGCCCTATAGGAGCTCCCCTTAAGGCGCCCTATAGGAGCTCCCCTTAAGGCGCCCGTTAGGAAATGCCGTGCCTGATTCAAAATCTAGTAATGTCCCTTTTTTCTCAAGCCATAGCCCAGCCTGAAAACAAGCCCAAAATCCCGGCCCCGACAAGTTTTTTTGACTGCCATCAAGCCCAATGGCCCTGCCAAAAATGTTGAGAATGTGAAGCCCGGACTGAATGCACTTTTGGACGGGACATCCTATGTGCCGCTTACTGCGGCAAACTGCCGATGCTTCGCAAAGGGGGTAGCTGAGCTGGGTTGGCCCATTTAGGTAGCGCAATGTGAAAAATGAACAACAAAACGGCCCTTTGTTGGATTCGAACCGGCGACCAGCAAAACACACGACCGCGCATCTAGCCAGTGCGCCAGGCTCACTCTAGTGCTTAATTAGCAACGTGATGTGTAAACCACAAACTGTTATGCGAAAACTAAAAGAACAGCCTGCAAAACATTCCCAAAAAATATGCGTGTGGGGGATTGAGCACACAACCTCAACCTAGTGAACCGCGTCTCTAGCCACTCTGTTCATTTACTTGCTTGTCTAAAAATGCTAGCTCAGTTAATATAAACTATACGTGCAAAAAGAAAATTAAGTTCTTTCAAAATTTCAAACATGGTTTGTTTTTCATAAAATTATACTTATTTAGAAAGCCGGACCATTTTTGAATATCCCAAAACATTTTGAACGTGCGATTATGCAAACAAATTTTCTGCAAACGGACAAATTTAGGATTTTCCAAACATTTTGTGAATTTGTGACCTTTCTTTAAAGCCGAACATGTTTTGAATCATGAGAACAAATTTTGAAACGGAGAACAAATTTGGAAGCACAAATAATTTTTTAAAGCACAAAACACTTTTTGAATCTTGAGAACAAATTTTGAAACGAAGAACAAATTTGAAAGCGCAAACAATTTTTTAAAGCAGGAACATTTTTTGAATCTTGAGAATAAATTTTGAAATAGAGAACAGTTTTAAAAAATCTCGAACAATTTCTAAAAACATGAACATTTTTTGAATCTTGAGAAATTTTTTTGAAATAGAGAACAATTTTGAAAAATCCTGAACAAATTTGGAAGCGTGAACAACTTTTCAAAATTACAAACAAATTTTTCAAAATGAGAACATTTTTTAAAAAATAGGAACAAAATTGCTAAAACGCTTACATTTTGAATTTATGAATATTTTATGAAATACTTGCAAACATTTTTTCAATTTTTGAACAAATTACGAAACCTGGACTTCTTGAATTTTTGAATAAGTTTTGAAAAGAGGAACATTTTTGGTAGAAAAGCAAACATTTTTTTAAATGAACAATTATTTCAAACACGAACATTTTTTAGATTTGCGAACAAATTTTGTAAACATTAACATTTTCTGAATTTGTGAACAATTTTTCAGAACAGAAACATTGTCGGAAATTTGTAAACATTTTTTTAATTTTGAACAAGATTTAGAAATGCAAACATTTTCAGAAATTGTAATCTGTTATGAATTTATATACATTTTGGAAATTAACTGAACAAATTTTAAAATACTATTTTTTTGGAAATTCTGAAGAAAATTTGAAAACAGGAACAAAATAAAATAAACAAATTTTAAGAAATACAAACATTTATATTGCATAAAATTGGTTGAGAAAAGAAATTAACTTGAAAAGGAAAATGAAAGAAAATAAAAGAAAAAAAGACAGAAAAGGGAAAAAGAAAAAGGACGGAAAAAGGAAAAAGCAGAAAATAGAAAATTAAAAATAAAAAGGAGAAATAGAAAAACCGGTTTAGGGACCTTCCAGAAGGTTCCCAAAACCGGTAAAAACCAGCTGTGAAACGTCTAGAAGGTTCCCAAAACCGGATGGGCTGGCCCAATTCGCTCGCTAGGTCGTCGCTCGTCTGTGCGATCCCCCGGCTGTTTGACGCAAAGAGCGTCCGATAGGATTTGCCCTTTTGGACTGCAAACCAGCCCAGCCCAAACGGTAAGCCTGACCCAGCCTGGCCTGGTATTTTTGGGCCAGTCGGGTAGTCGGGCCGGGCGGCCCATGATTTGTTTAGTTGTACGTGCCGTTCGCCGGAGTTGATTTTCTTTTAATTCTCAAAAAAAATATCGTTTCGTTTGTACCAAGTCGTCGTCTCCCCCGGGACAGAGGAGCACGGGCAGCTTGGGAAGCAGCGGCGACACCGTTGCGCCCCGCCTCCCCCACTCATTAATGGCGGCCACTGCACGGTTGGCCGCGGCGCCCATCTCCCCCATCAATGCCGCCACCCACCTCCCCCGTCTACTAAACGCCAGCCAACCCAAGCTTCCGTCCATCCACCCCACCCCACCTCCACCTCATCACTTATCCATCCGTCCGTCCCGCCACCTCACCGCGGCGCCGGCTGCCTCGCGCCCGGCCAGCTCCGCCCCGGGGGTCCTCGAGCTGGAGGTGGGTGGAGCCATAAACGCCCCCCGTCCGGCCTGCTCTGCTCGCCTCGATCCGCATCAGCTTACTTAATCTTGCGCCGGGGGTGCAGTGCTCCAACGGCTTGCGTTTGATTACTGTTCCACCTTCTGTGAGTGTAGGTGGCGGTGGATGACCAGCTCCTGCAACTTTCTCGGGGGACTGGAGCGTTAGGTTCGAGGTTGGTGAGCGATCCCGCGACCTGAGGCACGCGCTTAAGGTGTTCGATTGATTGCCGACCGGAGCACACACCTTTCAGGCCTTTTTGGTTCTCTGGATTGGGTTGCAAGGCAGAGATCAGAGATGGTTGGGAGCGTGCACGTCAACGGGTCGGTGAACGGCGCCAACGGCACCGAGGAGCGGCTGGACGAGCTGCGCCGGCTGCTCGGCAAGTCCGACGGCGACCTGCTCAAGATCGTCAGCATCGGCGCCGGCGCCTGGGGCAGCGTCTTCGCCGCCCTCCTGCAGGACGCCTACGGCCACTTCAGGGAGAAGGTGCAGATACGGGTGTGGCGCCGGCCGGGGCGGGCGGTCGACCGGTCCACCGCCGAGCACCTGTTCGACGTGATCAACTCGCGGGAGGACGTGCTGAGGCGCCTCATCCGCCGCTGCGCCTACCTCAAGTACGTCGAGGCGCGGCTGGGTGACCGGACCCTGTACGCCGACGAGATTTTGAGGGATGGGTTCTGCTTGAACATGGTCGACACGCCCCTCTGCCCGTTGAAGGTGGTCACCAACCTCCAGGAAGCTGTCTGGGATGCTGACATTGTGGTCAATGGCCTGCCGTCCACTGAAACGAGGGAGGTGTTCGAGGAGCTCAGCAAGTATTGGAAGGAGCGGATCAGCGTTCCGGTCATCATTTCCCTTGCAAAGGGGATAGAAGCCTCCTTGGACCCAATTCCTCGTATCATCACGCCTACACAGATGATCAGTTCCGCAGGTAAGCATGTATCTTGCTCTGTCTTTGTCTTCACATATATTCTCATCTATATCAATGCGTGCAATCATTTGGTATCCTTGAGGGAGAGAAATTGATTTGGTTAGAGAGTAATGTGTTTGCATTAGTTATTTTCTTCTGCAGTGATTGTAACTCACTGTTTGATGAGACCGAAAAATACAGAACTTTCTCGAGACCAACTTTTGAGTGAAAGCTTTATGAAAGAATACTTCCGATCAAAGGAAAAACATGCTTAAGACTTGAGATTCTGCTGTAGTCTTTTGGTCTGCAGTTCATGGCAATCATTTCAGCACATGAGATTCTGCTCTAGTCTTTTGGTCTGATTAGTTGTCAATTTACAGTTAGAAAAATAAAATACACATTTACTACTTTCTGTTGCCATGACCTGCATAATTATTGCACTTAGCATAGTGACTTTTGACACTTTGTAGATATGCACCAACCTTCAGTTTACTCAAACACATCAGCCTATTGCATTTGAAGTTTGCTTGCATGAAAACAGATGTTGACTTTTCCTGTTGATTTATTATTTGTCAGATTTTATATTTTTGTTAATCACCTGGGATGAATTTGATGTCCAACTTGATTTTATACAGAAGTAGCATAAACTGTACATCTAGGATTTGGAGTGAGTTTTGATGTTAACCATGAGTATGCTACAAAGAGTGATTTCATAGCATATACTATTTGTTCTGATTTTCTCGAAAGACGTTTTGATCTTGACATGTACTGTTGGACTCATGTACTTAATTTATGGCAGTTAGCATAGTGACCTCTTGGGTATACATCACCTACTATTTCTTATACTCAATCACATCATGTACCCTGTTCGATTTGAAGAGCTAACGCCAAAGCACTATACATCATGATAATGACGTGATGCACATCTTCTGGCTTGGCCGACAGATGTTTTAATGTTGACAAGTATCCATCTGGCTCACATAATTAAATTTTATTGCCTGAGTCCAGTACTTGCCTTATATATCTAAGTTATTTGAAATCTAATATTTTAAAATGAATTACAGCTGGCGTTCCAACCGAGAATATACTCTATCTTGGAGGCCCAAACATTGCCTCGGAAATTTATAACAAAGAATATGCAAATGCTCGAATCTGCGGATCCACCAAGTGGAGGAAACCTCTCGCTAAGTTTTTGAGGCAACCGCATTTCATTGTTTGGGATAACAGTGACCTTGTCACTCATGAGGTTATGGGCGGACTGAAGAACGTATATGCTATTGGTGCTGGTAAGCGTCTTTTTTTCTTCTTCAAATATTAAAATTTTGCTCACCCAAATAAGGACATTAGTATATTGTAATTATATTTGATAATTTTGGCTTTTACGGTCCTACCTTATATGGCATTCAATTATTGAAGAATGTATAGAATGTGTGAGTTTACTTGGTCCGTTTAATGATCAACATGATCTATTGTGTCAGTAGTGTCTGGACAGGCTAGCTTGAAATCACAGGCAGCAACCTCGTTTCGTTTTTGTCAAAAAGTATATGTCCTCATATTATACAGAAGGAACATCTATTCTGAGAAGCTCCATGGCAATTTAAACACGTGTTTTGCTATTATTCTAGGATACCCACTGATGTTTAGTTATTTGCCTTTTCTTGCCGTAAAAGAAGCGTTTTGTCTTTTTTCTCGGCAAGGTATTTGCTACTATGTGCTGTGTTTCCAGCTCAAGCAGAACCTTCTGTTCTCTGTTTCAGGAATGGTGGCAGCTTTAACAAACGAGAGTGCAACAAGCAAATCAGTGTATTTTGCTCACTGCACGTCAGAGATGATATTCATTACCCATCTACTGACAGAACAGCCAGAGAAACTTGCTGGCCCTCTGCTGGCTGATACTTACGTAACTCTCCTGAAAGGTCGCAATGCATGGTACGGGCAAATGCTAGCGAAGGGAGAACTCAGGCTTGATATGGGTGACAGTATAAAGGGAAAGGGGATGATTCAGGTTATGTCTTAGCAGTGTTCTTTTTCTTTTCTTCCAGAAGTTTCTCTGATTGCTGAGCATGTCTGAATAATAATATGGAAAAGTAAAACCTAGAAAAGATATTAAACCATCTAGATATTCTTACTAGTTAATTCGATAATCCCTGTTATCTATAATGGTTCCTATTTTGCTTGGGAGTTGTTGGTTCGCTTTAGCGTTTTGCATGGCATGCACTAACTGAGTATAAGCTCATTGTGTTTCATTGGACAGGGTATTTCTGCTGTTGGTGCATTTTTTGAGCTGCTCAGTCAACCCAGCTTAAGTGTGCTACACCCAGAGGAAAACAAGCAAGTTGCTCCTGCTGAACTGTGCCCGATTCTGAAGAGGCTTTATAGAATTCTGATAAAAAGGTCTGTGTGCCGTATTACCATTCTGCATATGGCTTGCTCTGCTTACTTCGACTATGTACAGAGTGCTTAGACAGCTTGAGGAGTCCATTGCCGCTTCTAGTTATCCCTTGCCAGCGTAACTAGACAATACCATTAACTGCTAACAAGACAGCAACACAGCTGATACATGAACTCGGTGTCGGCCCAGCAGCTTATTAGCATAGAGTCGACGATGCATACTTGCAGGAAGTACACTGTAAATCAAATCAAAAGTTGTTTGCCCATTTCAGGCCATGCTTTTCCCCTTTGCTTGCAGCCAAATATACTCTGTTTTCTTATTACATTTTACTTGGATTTTCCATGAGCAAATTTTTCAAACCATCACACTGAACAGTATCAATACATGATCAACCATCAGCTCTTGCCAAGGAGCCTTTCTGCCAACTGATCTGAATCAGGATTCTGTCTTACACAACTCTTGTCTTTGGAATCTGCAGGGAGCTCCCGGTGGGAGACATCCTCCAAGCCCTGAGGGACGAAACCATGAACGACCCCCGTGAGAGGATCGAGATGGCGCAGAGTCACGCGTTCTACCGCCCGTCACTGCTTGGGAAGCCGTGACCTCGGTAGCCCCGTGTACATGATTAGAATGTAAACAAAAGGCTTGGATTAGCTCCAGCCCTGTCATGCTTCACATCATCATCGGTTGAGCAAAGGCGTCTCCGGGTTTCTGCTGGCTTGTGTGTTTGGATCCCAGCCCAGGCCCCAGCGGCCATAGTTTGTGGGGGTCGTTGGACTGTCATGTTGTACAAGAGAGTACTGAGCGAGTCAATAATATGTTGCTACTTGGACAATAAACATGAGGCGTAAACGAGACGCCGGTTATTTGTGTGTTTTTAACCCTCGCTGCTAAATTTTTTGTTTTCGATGAAATGAGATGCAAAAAAAAAAAATAGTGAGATTCGGTGACCCGTATTTCTCTGGGTATTAGTTTTTTTTTCTTGGATTGTCGTCTGGGTCTGAACTTCTATAGTGCGAAAAGATGCAAAATCTTTGAGCATTCATTGACACCAAGCTGGAATTCTAACAAGACTGATGTTGCACAAGTGGTATGGTTGACTCCAAGTAGGAATTCTGACAAGACTGATGTAGCTAAAACTGATGTTGCAGTAACGTGAATGCTGCTGCACGTGTCAAGGGGCGCACGATCGTCACTCTGTTTTGTGGTATACCTAGTACACTGATAGTGCGTGTTATGTTTGAAGAAGAGTTTATAGCTGGTCAAACTGGACACATTTGACATATTGAATATTTTTTTTTAATAAAAGAGCACAGTTTCTGTTGTTGATATACTCCCTCCGTTCTAAAAAATGCTTCTATATACATCCGTACGTGGTTCATAGTGAAATCTCTCGAAGGACTTATATTTAGAAACGGAGGGAGTATTTGGCTTTGTGCATGCATGCACTTCCAGTTTGAGCATGAGCTCCGTCAGGATATTTTGCGAGAAATTTCTTCCACCGCTATGTTTTTGCATCTTCTTCGTTCAAAAAAAGGCGGATCAAGATGAGCGTGGGTGCATGTGGTGTGCAGTGTGTTGCCCTAAAAAAGTTTAGTTAAAACTTGATGAACAAAGAACCCAAATTCAGGCACGTATCGATCAAACTACCACACAACTTTGGACTTCCCCTGAGATGTTTCTGACCTAATCATCCTCTAATGGCAGCAATTTCATCAAATTTATACTTATCATGACTAATAGTACTAAAAAAAGCACATCAAAATCCTCTCGTATATACTGATCGATATCAAACTGCTTGTCGTATCATCATCGATCACTGCTTGTCGTCGACGGGAGGCTGGGGCTTCTCCTCCTCCTTCGGCGGCTGCATGATGGTCACGCCGAAGATCCTTACGCAGCCTGCCGGCACCACCGGTGCCTGCGGGGGCTGCGCCGCCACCTCGGTCACCGGCGCCACAAACGGCGCTGCCATGGCAGGCGCCGGCCCGGGGATCGCGAACCCGACGGCGTCCGGGGGAAGGAGGCAGCGCGTCCGCTTCCTCGGCACGATGGGCTTGCCCTGGTAGTGCTTCCTCATGTGCCCCCCTAGCTGGACGCCGCTGGTGTAAACTTCGCCGCAGACCTTGCAGGGGTGGAGCCTCTCCGGCCTTGGCCCGCCCGCTGCTATGGGGTCGACCCCCGCTGCTATGGCTGCCGCCGCCGCAGCCGCGATCCTCCGGTTCCTGTGGCCGGCGGCGTGTCCACCCAGCCCCTGGTGCGTCTCGAACCACCGGTTGCACTCCTTGCAAGAGAATCCACGCGGGGCGGCGGGGTCCTGGCGGTGCTGGATGATGCGCAGCGGCCCATGGAAGGCCTGCGGTGGGGCGACGGCGACATGCTGGTGTGCGGGGGCGGATGGATGGAGATAGACGGCGGCTGGGTCTGGTGCTGGTGCGACCGGAGCGGGCACGGGGACTTCCTTTTGCTCCGGTGCAGGAGGCGTCGGGGCGATGTTGACCTTCTTGGGTTCAGCGGCGGGCGGTGGTGCCTCTACCACCACTATGGCCTTGGAAAGATCAGCAGCACGCTGACGACTGGGCTCCACGATGTCGCTGCTGCCGCTGCCAGGGACGACCTGATCGCTGGTCACCGCCTCCACGGGCATCGGGTTGTCCGAGACCTTGGTCTCCTCGACGACATCAATGGCCGTGGACACGGACATGGAGTCGCCCACCTCGTCCACGCCACTGACCTCTGGCGACACCTTCACCTCCACCTTGGGCTGCGCCTGCGCGTGGACCCTCATGTGGCCATGCACGGCATTGGAGCTGTGGAACTGCCTGTGGCAGACAGGACAGGCCGGGAATAACGCGGTGACGGCAGCAGCATGGTCGCCGGCGTCAGCGTCGCTGATGGTCCCGCCGGAGCCGAGCGAAGACGTGGGGGAAAAAGCCCGGGTAGTCGACCTTGATCTTCTTGATCTTGACCCGGCGGCGCTGCCTGTGCCGCCGACCACGTCATCCAGTACAGGGACAGGGCCGGGCCGCGCGACCGTGACCATCTTGCGCTGGCGGTCGCGGTGGTCGTGGAGAGGCACTGGGTGGAGGTAGTAGCGCGCGTCCTCGTCGTCGGTGTCGGTGTCGGAGTCGGAGCCGGTGTAGTAGCCGGCGACGACCTCGCCCTCCTCGATCTCCCGGCGCCGGCGCCGCGACTGCTCGAGGCGATCATCAGCGGAGCCGGCCATGGAAGGAAACCAGATCGGTTGGTCGATCGATCGGTCAGCAGTGAGGGAGAGAGAAGCTAGGGTTTTGTGTTTGGTGTCGCTATGCTACGCAGCCCACGCTACTACGCTGGAGATTTAGGGCTTTGGCTTGGCTAGCTAGGCTTGGCTTTGCTTGTGGGTGCGGAGGAGGAGTGGGATGCCTTATATGTAGAGGAAGGGCGGCCGATCCGGTCGATCTGCGGCGGCAAGGCGCAGTGCGAAGCCGAGACGGGGTAGAGAAAGAGTAGGGTTCCGTGGCGCGCGCGGCTGCGAGTGGTGGACGATCGCGCGCGGCGGGAGGGAAGGGGGCGGGAGTCCGCTTGGGAGACGATGGCGGCAGGGATCGATGGAGTTTGTTAGACGGAAGGAGAGGAGAGGGAGAGGGAGAGGGAGAAGGAGATGAGACTCGCGCGCGGTTAATTAATTTGACAGCGCAGCGGCAGAGAGAGAGAGAGAGAGAGAGGGGGGTAGAGATAGAAAGAGAGAGAGACTGCCGCGCGGTTTAAACGGCCCGGGATTCACTTGCTGTTAATTTGACAGCACAGCGCCGCAGAGAGAGGGAGATAGATTCTACCGTACCCTCCATACGGTTTAAACGGAATCACTTTCCGCTAATTTGACAGCGTGGCACGAGAGAGAGAGAGAGAGAGAGAGAGAGAGAGAGAGAGAGAGATATGAGATAGTAGTTTGAACATGGAAGCAAATCTTGGCGGGATCTCTGATCGAAATTTCGTCGGCAAGAAGATTTATCCCCCATCTCTAAGTGGAGGCAAAGGAAAGTTAAACGGGCCGGGAGAGAGAGAGAGAGAGAGGAGTCTAGCTAGAACGGTGCGTTTCATTTGCATTTTTTTTTGTCTCCCGTTATAGCACATACCAAAAAATCTCCAAAAAGAAAAAAAAGCACAAACCAAAAACATCGAAGCATTCCAAATAAATAAACTTAGTCGCATTATTTTTCGTGCAAGGAAAAGTAAGAAATCTCCACTCGTCACAACAAAGTCCCCGAGAGGGATCGTTGCAACAGTATACGTTGCAACATGTAAATAATTGTTTCCAATGACACGAAGAATAATATGAAAACAAACGACATGAAAAATATTTGGTGGCATGAGCGCAATATCTGCCACACACCTTCGGACTCATCGGGGCATGTAACCCTTTGTGATTGCAACAAACCGGATGTAGGTGTTTATATATCGAAGAAATATACAGTTTTGCTAGAACTCATCTAGATGAAATATAATTTGGTCTCATTCACCTTTTATAGCCATTGGATGTGATGCTATAAGAGAGTGAATAGCATAAAACTACCACTTTTCGTGCTAGGGTTCCAAAAAACCACCACTTTTTTGTTTGTGACTGATATCTACCACTTTTCTCGTTGGTTGTCTCAAAAAACCCAAATGGCCAGTTGCTAGCGTTTTAATCCATTTTCTGACTGTCCGGGCCCGCCTGACAGGCCACGTCAGCACCGCACGTGACGGCGAGGCCGTTAAGGCCGTTACTCAAACCGACCGGTGCAGTCGGACCGCACCCGCTCGCTCGGTCCCTTTCTCTCTCTGTCGGCAGCAACTCTTTCTCGCTCCTCCTTTCCACCTTGCTCTCTCTCTCTCTCTCCTCTCCCGACGATGGCGGCGGCGAAGAAGAAGGACGACGGCGAGCCTTTGGGCCTTGGGGCGTCAGCCGGCGGCGAGGGTGGTGCTCACTCCGAGGTCAACAAGTGGCTAGGCAGCGCAAGTTTCCCGACCCAGCGCTCGCCTGGGACACTGACGCAGGAGGTCCAGATCTCGCCGGCGTTCCGCGCGGCCAGGGCAGTGGCCAAATGCATCCACGCGGATCCAGAAGGCGGGCACCAGTGGGCCTCCTCACTTGGTGGCATGGAGTAAGTTATGATGTGTTTTAGTTTTCTTTGTTAGTATATTTTATGAACTAGGGTTAGGATTTGTTTCTTAGATTGTTAATGAATTAGTTTCTTGGGTATATTATTATGTATCAATTAGGGTTTAGGTTTGGATGATATGATGTGCAATTGAGACTATTGCATACTTTTGAACTTCAAAGTCTGAAGAAATCTGAATCTGTTCTTTCTTTTTTTGCATAGTTTGGATGATGATGTATGGGAATTGAGGATGCATTTTCAGGGTAGAGATAACATGGAAAGGAAGTTTTCCTTATCATAAATGAATTACCTGTTATTGTTAGCACTGATTGAACTTGAGGGCTATGGGTTGGATGCCTATCTGTCCTATGTTAAGGATGAGGTAAGGGGCTGGAGGAGATTGAGGTTTTGGACAGTGATGAGAAGGTGGAGGAGATGCTAGATTTGTTTGTTGAGAAGAAGGTATTGAACATAACAGTAAGAGAGGCTAGTGACCCAAATCCAGCAGATGCAAACATGGACCACACCTTGCTTGAAGAGCAGATTCCAATTAGTCAAGTTGGTGATCCCATTGTTTATAGTGTTTCCCAAGAAGGTGTCCTTTTCCCTGTCTCAAATTCTTCAGAGCCTCTAGTTGTGCCTGTTCAAGCATATCTTCACACACAACAGAGCTGTAATTTCAACAAGGGAAAAGAGGCAGTGGAAATTGAAAATATTGAAGCAGAAGATGAAGATGAGTTGGACAAATCCTCATCAGATTTTGAGTTTTTCAGGGGTGATTACAGAGGGAAAAAAATCATACAAGTCTTGGGCTAGGGGATAAGATGAAGGTGGTGAAGGAACAAGTCAGCACTACAGGGAAGAGGAAGAGATGGCTGAGCATTGTTTTGGGGCTGCTTCTGAACCCTCAGAGTTTTGACAGGAGCAAAATGGTTCTAAAGAAGATGATGAAGAAGAAGCTACAGATCATGTGAAAAGTGTGGCACAGAAATTGATACCTGTGAGGAAACAAGGCCCAACAAGCAGATCACACAGTGAGCCAGATCACATAAAGTTTGAAGATTTCGTGCCAGAAGCTGATGAGTACTGCTTTCCAGGTGATGAAGGCATTTCTGATGAAGAAGATGATGCACCTAGGTTGCCTTGTGGCAGGAAGAGAAAATTGAAGAAGAAGAAGGAGAGAGTATGGTATGATGCCTCTAGGCCTGATGCACATGAACAATTTAGGATTCATTTGTGCTTTATGAATGTGGTAGAGTTCAGAGAAGCATTGAGAAACTACCATGTTAGGACACTGAGGAACTTTGAGTACCATAGGAATGATCCAAGTAGGATCATAGCCTGGTGCTCAAATAGAAAGCATGGTTGTGACTTTTATATTACTACTTCTAAGATTGCCCATGAGCCAACCTTTAGCATCAAGAAGATGAATCTTGACCACACCTGTGGAGCAAGTGGAGAGAACACAAAGGTTACCACGAAGTGGGTTGCAAAGGCTGTTGAGGATACTGTAAGATCCAATCCTGGTGCAGGTGTTGATACTATACTGAGTTATACAAAAAAGAAATTTGGAGTACATGTTCCAAAAAGTTTGGCCTACAGGGCAAGGAGGCTTGCAGTTGATGTTGTGCAAGGGGATCACAAGACACAATACTACAGGTTGAGAGACTATCTGCAGTGTGTTTTGGATACAAATCCTGGTAGTAGGTGTGTTGTGACAACAAAGGAATTTGAACTCAACCCAGCACCTACCCAAGGTTTAATTACATGTTTTACTGTCTGTTTTCTTGTAAGGAGGGGTTCCTAAATGGTTGCAGGCCTTTCATAGGTAAATATAGTCTGTATAGTGCTTAAATAGGGATTGCATAACAGTTGCTGCTCACTAATGGCTTAAAATGCAGGTCTTGATGGATGCTTCATCAAACTTAGCATTGGGCAACAAATCCTGGCAGCAACAGGGAGGGATGGCAACAACAACATCTTCCCTATTGCATTTGGTGTTGATGACAAGGAGGAGACAGATAGTTGGACTTGGTTTCTTACACAGTTAAGGACAGTAATTGGTAGTGGCAACAAGTTTGGGCCCTACACAATTATGTTAGACAGGCAAAAGGTACAACTACTCCTTGCACTATGTACTACTCCTTGCACTATGTAATGCTTTCTCTAATTACTTCACTAGTTATTAATACAAAATCAATGAACGGGGTATGCTCAATGCAATAGAGGATGTATTTCCTGATCCCCCTCAAAGATTTTGTTTAAGACACATATATGCCAACTTCCAATCAGCTGGGTTTAGAGGGGATGAATTGAAAAAACATCTAGACCAGGCTGCTTATTCTTTCACTAAGCATGGGCATGATCTGGGCATGGAAGCATTGAAGAAAGAGAGTGAGGAGGCATGGAAGTGGTTGTCCAACATACCAGTCCATACTTGGGCCAGGCATAGGATGGATACTATATGCAAGACAGACCTTGTTGTGAACAATCTTAGTGAAGTTTTCAACAGGATGATTCTGGATGTTAGGAACAAGCCCATAAGGACAATGCTTGAAGGAATAAGGACAAAACTAATGATCAAGTTTCAGAAGATTAGGGAGAAGACAGAGACATGTAGGTGGGATATCACACCCACATACTCTGAGATATTGGAGGAGGCCAAGAAGTGGGCAAAATATTGTGATGCATATATGGTTGGACCAGGCATTTGGCAAGTTACAAGTAGTTCAGAAAAGACCTACTGTGTAAACTTGAACAACTACACTTGTGACTGCAGGAAGTGGGATATGACAGCTGTTCCATGTAGTCATGATGTAGCAGCAATGCAGAAGGTGAAGCTACACCCTGAAGATTTTGTCCATGAGTTCTTCAAGAAGCCCCTCTACTGTGAAACCTACAAGCATATTATATACCCTGTTCCTAGCCTTGATTGTTGGCCCCACACCATGGGGGGTGACATATCTCCTCCAGTATTCAAAGAAAAGAAGGGTAAAAAGCAAACAGCTAGGAGGAAAGGACACTTTGAGGTGCCATCCAAGAAGGATACATCAAGGATTGGAACAGTGACCTGTAGCAATTGCAATAAGCAAGATCACAGATATAACACATGTCGTGATCCACTTAAACCCAAACTGCAGACGAGGAAGAATAATCACCAGGTATGCTTAAACTTCTGTTTCATAGGCTAGGTAGTTTGATTCTAATTTTCTTTGTTAAATGTGCAGGAGAATAGGTCAGTCTACTCTTCATCTACCAGAGCTAGTACATATGTGGTTGCACCCCCACCACCACCATCAGCACCAGCCACAACTAGGAAGAGACCAGCAATAGCCACAGCTACTCCAGGACCAACAAAGAGGCCAACAATAGCCACAACTACTCCAGGACCATCAAAGAGGACCAAACCTGCTGCTTCTACTACTCCAGCACCTGCCAAGAAGACCAAAGCAACCAAGAAGACAAGGGCTCCTAGCACATCTTCACCAGCCAAGAACACAAGGTCATCCATTGCCTCTCCAGCAAAGAACACCAGAGCATCAACAGCCAGCAGAGGAGGGGGGTACACAGTTTTCAATGCTCCAAGGCAAGCTGCTCACTCTGAGATGGAGATTGGGTCCAACAGGGTTAGGAAGCCAACTAGAAAGTGGAAGGCATATTTCACTGCTAGTGGTAACTACTGAAGATTCCAACATTTGCATTGTATGAGTGCTTAAAACTATGTATTTTCTTGCTGAAACTTGAGTGTTTGCTTGCTGAAACTTGAGTGTTTGCTTTATGAAACCTATGTATTTACTTCCTGAAATCTGACTGTTTGCTTTATGAAACCTATGTCTTTGGTTTATGAAACCTGAGTGTTCGTATGCTTGATAGATTGATAGAATCCCAAAACTGAAACCTGACTGTTTGCTTTATGAAACTTGAGTCTTTGGTTTATTCAGACAACAATGATGCAAGCATTGCTTTATTCAGACAACATTGATAGATTTATTCAAACAACATTGATAGATTTATTCAGACAACATTGATAGATTTATTCAAACATTCATAGATTCCACCATCCAAACATTCTTTCATACAAAGAGTTGTACAGAAATAGAAGGGATACATAGCTCAGACTCTCATTCATACTAAATATAACTAGTAGCAACAACTCTCAATCGTAACGCTCGAAGAAATGGCGCCACTTTGCTCTGGTAGAAGGGTGAGGAGCGATTACTGCCTGTGCCCTAGCCCACCTGATGATCTTCCCTGAGCTCTTGCGCCTGCCGCCAGGAACAAGAACTGTGAACTCATCTGGCTTGCACTTCTCCAAGATCTTGTCTGCCAGCCGCCTCTTGAACTCCAGCTCCACTCTGCGAGCCCTTTGCCTCCTCAGATCCATTGCTTGCACTGCCTCCCCTTCCTCATCTGTCACCTCCCCAAGCTCTGGATTCATCTAGGGTTTCTAGAGGTGGGGTGTGGCGGCTGGGTTCTGGACATGGAGGAGGGTGGGTGGAGGAGGCTATTTATGAGTAGTGGAGAGGCATCTAGAGTTAGTAGGTAGGCCTAGGTTTGCAAACATAACTGGGCCAGATGTGACGCCCGGATAATCAAGCTACAGTAACCTCTGCTAATGATGCCACGTCACCACTCTTACTGTTGTAAATCTCACGATGATTCAATCTCGTTCGAATTCAAGGTTCAAAATCAAGTCAAACGGTAAAGTTTTCAAACATTAAAATTAAAATGTTCTAGAGGTGGCAAATAATGCTTAGGTAATTATGGTGGAGGATCACATTTTTATAAAATAATTAAAAGCACTAAACTAAATAAAACAGTGGCTTAAACAAATAATTAAATGCATTTTATAATTATTAAAACATTAAACTATTTTATTAGGTAGGAGAAATTCATGTGGCAATAGAGTATTTATAAATACTAATTTAGGGGCTAGTGGTATATTTAACTAAAAATAAAGTAAAACTAATATGAAAACAGGAACTATAAAAAAGAAAAACAACAAGAAAAGAAAACAGAAACCCCCCCTTCCCCAGTGGGCTTCGTGGCCCAGCCGGCCAACCTGGCCACCAGTTAGGCCGGCCCATTCCCAGCACCCCTCCCTGGCCTATATGGCCCGACTCCCTCGACGAAACCCTAACCCCCTCCCCCACTCACCCGCACGATCC
>NC_057801.1:780075823-780076400 GCF_018294505.1 Triticum aestivum
ATCGGGCCCGAACCCATCGCCGCCTCCCCATCGCCCCTGGCGCACGCCCCCGACGTCGCCCGATCTCACGACCCCGTTCCTCCCTCTCCCCCGACCTAGATCGAGGTGCAACGACGCCCCTCGCCCCGAGCACCATCGCCGGTCGCCGCCCGGTGGCTTCACCGGCCGAGGCCACCTCGCCGCCGCCCGTCATCGCCCCTCCTTCTCCTCCCGTTCATGTGCCGCCCCGGCCCCTCCACCCCCGATCTGGAGCGGGGGCTCAACCCCACGGTGCCCCGAGCCCCGATGCCGCGCCGTCGCCACCGCCGCCACCCGAGGACCGCTCCGCCGCGTCGACAACGCCGCGCTCCTCCGTCCTCGCCACTGCCCCGTCATCTTCGACTGCACGCCGCCACGCTGCACGTCATCCTTGACCTCCATCGAGCCCACTGCCATGAACCCTACGTCGCCCCGTGAGCTTCCACCTCCTCCTCTCTTCCTCGCGCGCACGCGCCCACGCCATGGCCTTCTTCCCCCGGCTCCGCTGGCGCCGCCGTGGCCTCGCCTTGCCCGTCGCGCGTCCCCTATGCGTGCTTGT
>NC_057801.1:781037310-781055792 GCF_018294505.1 Triticum aestivum
GATGAACCATCAGTTTTTATGTACTGATGTCCTGTCCTTCATCCTCATTACATTCCTTTGTTTGTAACAACTTTATTTCAAACCCGCAAACTAAAAAAACCGTGCTCAGTTTGTAATATGCTCTGAAGTGTCATCTTGTATTCGTCACATTGGTTTGATCAAATAAACAGGGCGATTGTCGGTGTCAAAACCGGCGGATCTCGGGTAGGGGGTCC
The DNA here is from genome assembly GCF_018294505.1 of Triticum aestivum. NCBI lineage: Eukaryota > Viridiplantae > Streptophyta > Magnoliopsida > Poales > Poaceae > Triticum > Triticum aestivum. The sequence goes on from NC_057801.1 coordinate 781,037,526, forward strand.
CGAACTGTGCGTCTAGGCGAATGGTAACAGGAGACAAGGGACATGATGTTTTACCCAGGTTCGGGCCCTCTTGATGGAGGTAAAACCCTACGTCCTGCTTGATTGATATTGATGATGTGGGTATTACAAGAGTAGATCTACCACGAGATCAAGGAGGTTAAACCCTAGAAGCTAGCCTATGGTATGATTGTTGTTATTCTACGGACTAAAACCATCCGATTTATATAGACACCGGAGAGGGCTAGGGTTACATAGAGTCGGTTACAATGGTGGGAGATCTACATATCCGTATCGCCAAGCTTGCCTTCCACGCCAAGGAAAGTCCCATCCGGACACGGGACGAAGTCTTCAATCTTGTATCTTCATAGTCTTGGAGTCCGGCCGATGATGATAGTTCGGCTATCCGGACACCCCCTAGTCCAGGACTCCCTCAGTAGCCCCCGAACCAGGCTTCAATGACGACGAGTCCGGCGCGTATATTGTCTTCGGCGTTGCAAGGCGGGTTCCCCTTCAAACTTCATGTACCTGCCGAATAGTGTCCGGCTCCCTTATAAATGTTGCGCTCCTTGGCTTCTACGTCCAATAATGGCCTTCTTCCACGTGTCGTATGAATGCGAAAAGCTAGGGTATTTTGACGTTTTACCCCCTAGCCGCGCGAACGAGCCGCCTATAAGAGAGGCGAGGATCTAGATCCAACTCACACCATCCTCCTTCTGCAAGTACTCATCGAAGCGCTTCTGACAAAAATCCATTCCATCATGGATAGTCGACGCGGATCCTCCTCTCGCGCTCCCAGCCCTCAGCCAGGAGATTGGGGGAGATGCTCAGTTCCACACAGCGAGCTAGTGACGCTCCAAACCGAGGGATATCTTCCCCCAGCCTTCATTGTTCCGGTTCGAGCCGGACTGGCCACCTTCAAGGGGGGAAAGCAGGCGGAGAGCGTCCCCAACCCTTCCAAAGGAGAGCGGGTATGCTTCGTCCCTAATCTAATAAGGGGACTCGGATTTCCCATACATCCGTTTCTCCGGGGGCTCCTGGAGTTCTACGGACTCCAGCTTCACCACCTTACACCTGCCTCCATTCTGCACATCGCGGGCTTTGTAGCTCTTTGCGAGCTGTTCTTGGGCAACGAGCCCCATTTTGCGCTGTGGAAGAGATTGTTTTGCCTCGTATCCCGTTCTCACGAGGGGTCGATATATCAACTGGGCGGAGCCGAAATATGGCGCATCGCCGGGACTGGATATCCATCCGGTACCCTGAAGAAGGCGTCCGAAGACTGGCCTTCGGAATGGTTCTATATAGAGGACGCCCCTCTGCCGGGTCCAGTTCGGATCGGCCTCCCGGAGTTCAGCAACGCTCCCTTGAAGAAACGCCTGAGTTGGCGCCCGCGGAGCCCTCATAGGGAAGATGACGGGAGCGTCCATTATCTGATGGGCCGGATTAAGTTACTGGCCCACTCCGGATTGACCATGATTGGAGTCATGGCCACGTGCATCATGCGAGGGGTGCAGCTGCTCCAATATAGGGGCCACCCCATGTGGGATTTCAACGGGGAAGACGACGCCTCCTGTCATGGCCGCAAAGGGCCGGGATCGGCCGTCGATCTGGTAAATATCCTGTCCGGCTTGTACAAGGGGGAGAAGGAGGACTTCCTCCGCACGAGTCCATTGAATGGATTCTCCATGAATAACCCTCGGAGCTGGGTAAGCGGACGCTTATCTATCCGATCCATATTTCCAAAGTCAAGTGTCTTACTTTGTGATTTTGACGCAGGAGCTGCGCCGGGACGTGGAGGGCATACAAAGCCTGACTCCACAGCCCGAGGATCCGGGACGATCCCTTGATCCGGCCTCCGAAGAGGATCCGGACATAAAAGTGGAGCTGATTGACGGGGTGTTCCACCAGCTTAGCATGGACAATGCTCTAGTCGCCATTACGGCTGACTACCCCGGTTTATCTCCGGCTTCCCAGGTGACTACGACCGGAGTCCTGACACCATCATTTGATCCATGCTCATTTCTGACCATCATATACCGATGGTGCATCGTAGGAGGTGCCTTTAAGGCGGGAAACCGAACCCGCGGCGGCTGGCCAATAGGGGTCAGTTCAGCCCAGCAAGCGGAAGAGGGGTGCGGCACAAATCGAAACGTCGTCGCAACGGTACGGCGCACCGCCATTTTTAAGGGAAGGATCCCTAGGAGGTATATTAACGCTCATGACTTTTTCAGGAGAAAGAGCGCTCGCCGGACAGTGTCCGGAGAGGTTGCCAATCAAGCCTCCGCCAGCCATGCTCCAACGCGTGGTCCGGAAGGGGAGGCGAACACAAGGCATGAGCCGGATGCTCCTCCAACGGAGGATGCCGACAGGCTGTCCGCCACCAGGTCTGAGGTGGAGAGCGCCATGAATCACAGGCGTCGCCGGACAGTTCTTCGTGACGCGTGTTTCTCCCCGGAGGCGTTGAATGCCTTTAATGCGGGAGACGCGCACCTCCGCGCCGCTCAAGATGGTTTAACCAGAGCCACGGAGCAGTATGTGAAGGACATACGGGTAAGGAATTTTAATAGTTATATATGCCAGTAGCCCCCGAGACTTAAAATAGTTAAAATAACTGATTTAAGGATCATTTGTTATACAGGATCTTACGGAGAAGAATACCCACCTGTCCCAGGAGCTTCAAGAGTGCAAGGCCCAACTTGAGGCCGCACTGGCCGCCACAGGGGGAGCTACAGAGACCCCCGCTGGTAATACATACTTCGAAAAGATAAGTAGTTAATAAAGTGCGGCTTGTGCGTAAATCTGACAATAATATTGCAGATGGTGCCAGACTAGATCCGGACAAGCAACAGCTACTGGGCCAGCTGAAGGCCGGCGAGAGGGTGCTTATGAAGGTGCAGCAGGAGAGGAACAAGCTCCAAGATGCCCACACCCAGCTGGGAGAAGAGCTGAAAGGTGTTCGGGCCCAGCTGTCTGGCTCCGTGAAGGAGAATCAGCGGCTTCAACGGGTGACCAACTCCCCGAGCTGATGCAACTGCACGAACGTGTTCGGCAAGCGATGAGTGGTGTCGCCCAGGCCTTATGGTCGTCCGTCTCCCTACCCGAAAGCCTTGAAGGGCTTGCCGAGAAGCTTCAGGGAGCACGGCAGTGCTTCCGTTTATGAAAGATATCGTCCTGTCGTCAAGGCGCCAGGGAGGCCTGGGCCATGGTGAAGACGTGGTACAAGAAGGCGGATCCGAACCACATGGCCGAGGTCGGACCTGTGGGGCCCGATGGGAAGGAGATCCCTGTGAGCTTAATGTACGGCTAAGTAGAGTTGGCCGCTAAGTATTCCCAACAGGACTGTAAATTAGACAGCCTGTTAGACGGGATTGAAGAGGAGTACAATCAGTTAATTTAACGATGTATTTTAAAATGACATGTAAAATGCCTTCTAGCCGGATTGTAGATCGTTTGTCTTTGCCGACCTTTTCGCTTCAACCTCGGGACCCTAGAGTCCGGAGTGTGTCCGAATACCTTCTCAGTTATGAAAAAACTGGGGCATGCATGGAGACCAGGCGTAGGGGTCATTAGTGCTTTATCAGACAAGTGTCCAACTAGTTATGTTATATTACATGGTTAGTAAGAAACATCTTCCAGGGAGAATAGTTCAGTTAGGGGTTCCTTTCCCTGGGAGGCATGCCCTAAGGTGCATGCCCATACTGCGAAGAAAGCAGAAAAAGCATCTGGGAGCAGATAAGTTAAATAAGTAATAAATCATCTTTCAAGTCACCGACCGAATATTCCCTTAAGAACGCTAGCTTTCGGCTTCACCCAGTCTGAGGTACACATCCGGCTGACCCGGAAGTAACAATCGCAGAGGTGCTCCCTTTACCTCCTAGCCGAACAATCGGGAACGTAGGGGTAAGCACAGGAGCCAGACAACCCAGCTTGGCCAAAACTTAAGTCATATCGATGCATACAAAGGTGAATAAAAGGTACATGCAGAAGTATGACACATGTGTTGGGCATGAAGCCCATATAAATAAGCTTCTGTTAAAGAAGCCCCCAGGTATAATGAGTGCTAGAAGCACATCAAGTGTGTGCGAACAATGTGCAAATCAGCCTATCAAAGGCTTTTACTAAAAAAAGGTGGGAAGAAGGAGGGGGACAAGAGACAGCGAAAATGTAAAAGGTGGACGCAGGAGGGAGACGAACTCTGAGTCCGGCGCTAGGCGTAGAATCTTCGGAGACGGGCTGCGTTCCATGGGTTCGGCTTGAGTCGGTTGTCACATGCGTTACGTAGACGGTATGCTCCGCCGGTCAGGACTTCGTCGATGATGAAGGGACCTTCCCATTTAGGCTTAAGTTTGTCCTTTTTCTTGTCCCGCAGGCGTAGAACAAGTTCGCCAACATTGTAAGTTTTGGCCCGTACTTCTCTGCTTTGATATCTTCGAGCCTACTGCTGATAGAATGCGGAACGAGCTTTTGCCACGTCCCGCTCCTCCTCTAAGGCGTCCAAACTGTCCTGCCGATCCAACTCGGCTTCTCTTTCTTCGTACATGCGCACGCGAGGTGAGTCATGAATTATATCGCAGGGCAGAACTGCCTCTGCGCCGTACACCATAAAAAATGGTGTGAATCCGGTAGTGCGGTTTGGCGTGGTCCGCAGCCCCCAGAGTACGGAGTCGAGCTCCTCTACCCAGTGCGTGTTAGATTCCGTGAGGGGCCGCACTAGTCTGGGTTTGATGCCGCTCATGATTAGACCGTTTGCTCGTTCGACTTGACCGTTAGTTTGGGGGTGATAGACTGAAGCATAGTCGAGCTTGATGCCCATGTTTTTGCACCAGAGTTTAACCTTGTCGGCCGTGAAATTCGTGCCGTTATCAGTGATGATGCTGTGGGGGACACCATAATGGTGTACTACCCCGGATATGAAGTCTATCGCGGGTCCGGATTTGGCCGTTTTAACTGGCTTGGCCTCTATCCATTTGGTGAATTTTTCCACCATGACCAATAGGTATTTTTGCTTGTGGGTTCCCCCTTTAAGGGGTCCAACCATATCAAGCCCCCAGACCGCGAACGGCCAGGTGATGGGTATAGTCTTGAGGGCGGTGGGTGGCATGTGGCTTTGATTAGCAAAGAGCTGGCAACCGACACATTGTTGGACTAAGTCCTGAGCGTCTGCCCGGGCAGTCGGCCAATAAAATCTAGTACGGAAGGCCTTGCCTACAAGGGCACGGGCTGCGGCGTGGTGCCCACCGAGTCCGGCGTGAATTTCAGCCAGGAGATTTCACCCTTTCTCTTCGGAGATACACCTTTGAAGGACTCCGGTTGTGCTTTTCTTATAAAGTTCTCCCTTGTGGACCTTGTAGGCTTTAGATCGCCGAACTATGCAGCGGGCCTCATTTTGGTCTTCGGGGAGTTCCTGCCTAGTTAAGTAGGCTAGGAATGGTTCCGTCCACGGGGCGATTACTGCCATTATTTCGTGGGCTGAGGGTGTTATTTCATTGGCTGAGCCACCGACTGTGCCAGAATGTTCCGTGTTGGGTGGCGCGGTTGGTTCCGGGTTGCTATTTCCGGACTCCTCTTCCCATAGTACGGATGGCTTAAAGAGCCGCTCCAGGAAGATGTTTGGAGGGACAGCGTCGCGTTTTGCCCCGATGCATGCCAACACGTCGGCTTCCTGGTTGTTGTCCCGGGCTACATGATGGAATTCAAGTCCTTCGAACTGAGCTGACATTTTTAAGACGGCGTTATGGTAGGCTGCCATTTTCGGATCCTTGGCGTCAAAGTCTCCATTTACTTGGGATATTGCGAGATTTGAATCCCTGCGGACCTCTAGGCGTTGAATGCCCATGGAGATGGCCATCCGGAGACCATGTAGAAGGGCCTCGTATTCGGCTGCGTTGTTGGAGTCCGTGTACATTATTTGAAGTACGTATTGGACTGTATCTCCGGTTGGGGACGTCAAGACGACGCCAACCCCCAAGCCGGCCAACATTTTAGAGCCGTCAAAGTGCATAATCCAATTGGAGTATGCGTCGTACTCTTTAGGGAGTTCGGCTTCAGTCCATTCAGCGACGAAGTCAGCCAAAACTTGCGACTTTATAGCTCGCTGTGGTTTGTAGGTTATATCGAATGGTAAAAGCTCAATGGCCCATTTTGCAATCCTGCCCGTCGCGTCGCGATTGTTTATGATGTCGTTGAGAGGTACTTCGGAGGCCACTGTTATCGAACACTCTTGAAAGTAGTGTCGCAGCTTCCGGGATGCCATGAACACCGCGTACGCTATCTTTTGATAATGTGGGTACTGGGACTTGCATGGAGTTAGGACAGTGGATACGTAGTACACTGGTTTTTGAAGAGGGAATTGTGCCCTTCTGTTTCTCGTTCGACGACGAGCACCGCGCTTACAACTTGATGTGTTGCCGCGATATATAACAACATTGGTTCGCCCAAGATGGGCGCGGCCAGGACCAGATTTGTTGCCAGTATGGCCTTTATTTCTTCGAGTCCGGTTGTGGCAGCATCCGTCCATTCGAAGTGTTCGGTGCGCCTGAGGAGGCGATAGAGGGGAAATGCTTTTTCTCCCAAACGGGAGATGAAGCGGCTTAGGGCCGCCACGCATCCAATCAATTTTTGTATTTGTTTGAGGTCTTTTGGGATGTCCAATTGTGACAGAGCTCGGACCTTGGCTGGGTTTGCTTCAATTCCTCTACCGGATACAATGAAGCCCAAGAGCTTTCCGGCTGGTACGCCGAAGACGCATTTTTCCGGGTTAAGCTTAATGTCATATGCTCGGAGGTTGTCGAATGTGAGCCTCAAATCGTCTATTAGAGTTTTGACGTGTTTGGTCTTGACGACCACATCATCTACGTATGCCTCCACTGTTTTGCCGATCTGGGTAGCCAGACATGTCTGAATCATGCGCTGATATGTTGCGCCGGCGTTTTTAAGTCCGAAGGGCATTGTGTTGAAGCAGAATGGTCCATATGGAGTAATGAATGCCGTTGCGGCCTGGTCTATTTCCATTTTTTGGAGAGTTTCCTCGTAGATGAGGTTTAATCCGCTGCCGCCATCCATGAGTACCTTGGTAAGACGAAAGCCGTCCACTATGAGACTGAGGACCAATGCGGCTGGTGCTCGGGCTGTTCGGAATTTAGGTTCGTCGCTGGCATTGAAGGTGATAGCCGTGTCGCTCCATGGATTTGCTGTTGCTACTTGGTAGATTTCGGCGAGGCTGCGGATTGTTCGTTTCCGCATATTATTTGATGCGAAAGCCTCGAAGACTGTTGATACCGTACTGGTACTGTTGGGCTGGTTTTCCGGGGCTAGAAGCCCTTCGCCACTTTTGGCCACCTGCCGTAGTATCCAACATGCCCGGAGGCCATGTGTTGGAGTGGCGCCTTCTGCATTGTGGATTTTGCAGGGTCCACTGAGCCATCCCTCCAGTACGGTTCCGTACCCTTTGGGGGGGTTTTTGTCAGGACCCCGACTCGATGTCACATCGATCTAGCTGGTAACACCTCATATCACTTTGCGGCCTCACGCACGGTATCCCCACGGGTGTCGTCTTACCTTTTCCCGGGACCGTTTGCGCCTTTTGTCTCACGTATATGATAGTGTCGCTAGCATCCATATGATAAAGAGCCCGGGCTGACATGACTAGTCGTAAACCCAAAGTGGCACAGACTTACAGGGACAGGCATCCATGACCCAGCCTCGAACGTGTCGGTCATCAGCAAGTGGGTCCGGGCTGTAGCACTGGGCTAGCAGGACTCCGGTAAACCGGGCTGTAGCGGGCTAACAGGACTCCGGTACTCAAAGCGTGACATTTCCCCGAAGGGACAGACACAGGAACGAAGAAGGACACATGCCGGCCAGCCTAAGTGTTCCAGAGCAGTAGCAAGCTACCATGGCTCAGCGGTAACACTAGGAGACATTTCCCGGTAAGAGAGGCTACTAAAGATAAACAACTAGATAGTCAGATCCCACACATACCAAGCATTTCAATCATACACACAATATGCTCGATATGTGCAGATACAACGAAGCATCACAACATGACTCTACGACACAAGTACTTTATTTAAGGCTCAGTGAGCCATACATAACATACACAAAGGTACGGGTCTCACGACCCAACATACAAGTCATACAGTCATACAAACCAGCAGCGGAAGTAACTTGTCTGAGTACAGACAACTAGTAAAATAAAAGAGGCTTGGAAAGCCTAGCTATACTACAAGGTCCTTCACAAGCTCAGGGTCACCACCTGGGTCTTTAGCCTACTCGTTGATGTCAACGTCTACATAGAACCCATCAGAAGGGGTTGCAGCGTCTTCTGTAAAAATGTAGATTATAGCAACATGAGTACAAAGGTACTCAGCAAGACTTACATCAGATCCTACATACATGCTTAGTATCAAGAAGGGTTGGTGGAGTTATTGCAGCAAGCCAGCTTTGACTCTTGGCTAAACTATCCTACGATACTCCAACTTGAAATGGTTTTGCGCACACGAGTCCACTACTCACCACTTCAATACACTACCGAGGATCCACCTCCGTCTTCCTACGGAAGAGCCATCCTCGGCACTCACACTTATCTTGAGGCTTTTAACAGTTTCCATTTACTTGTCTATGAACTGTATAGGCAACCAAGTAGTCCTTTACCGCGGACGCGGCTATTCGAATAGATTATGATAACCCTGCAGGGGTGTACTTCTTCATACATGTTTCCACCACTTAGCGTCTGCACACGACATGTGCTCGGCAGACTTCAAGCGAAAGCCGACGTGGGTGTAGACCATGACCTACCTAAACACTTAAGCCTCTAGTCCAGGTTTATCGCCTATTCAGGTTCCATCCGCAGGGAGTCCGGCCGAGGTTTCCCATACGGCCCCGAACGATGTGAACAAGGTTCCCGAGATACCTAACGGGTATTCGGTACACCCGGCCACGTACCTACCGCATCACAGCCCACCCCTACGGTCAGCGCTGTCCACGGCCTCCAGTAGGCTACAAACACCAGAAACTACTTGCAACTCCTGGACAGAGAGCTAGGGTGAATAAGAAGTCGAGCGGGGTCATATTTCAGGGCCCAATGCATGGTAGTAGCTGTATCTTAAATCACGCATACAGATCTCAGTGCTTAAGGTCGGCTTCAATGAAACAACCCACCATGTACTCCTACATGGCCTCTCATCGATACCTTTACCAAATCGTGTTCACCACACCACTCTCATTACCGACATAACCATTTCACTCTAGCCCATCACCCAGATGAACCAGACCTGACACGACTCTAAGCATAGCAGGCCTAGCAAGGTAGGAACAACACATACATATGGCTCAATCAACTCCTACACATGCTAGTGAGTTTCATCTAGTTACTGTGGCAATGACAGGTCATGCAGAGGAAATGGGTTCAACTACCGTAGCACACAGCAGTTTGAATCGCGTTGTCTTAATGCAGTAAAAGAGAGCAGGAGCGAGAACATGGGATTGTATCGATATGATCAAATGGTTGGTTGCTTGCCTGATGGTTCGATGCACTGATACGGTTCTTCGCTAGGGTAATCAGGGTACTCTTCGGGGACAGAACCTGCCGCAGAGAGCACCGATTCACAAACATTACCAAACAGTATGCAACAATATGATGCATGCATGAGTCATGGCAAAATGAGTGTATTGGGCTAATGCAACTAAAACCAGAAGGGTTTGAACAAATTTGAATCAAGGATTCAAATTTCAAATTCAAATATGGCCTTTTAAAGTGCTTTTCCTTGTTCTGCTTAAAACATCAATTTAACTTGTTTGATCATGCATGAAAATAGTACAGATGGATAGATTGGATTTTTCTGATCATTTTTCATATATAATTTGTCCAATTTGGAGTTACAGAATAAAAGTTATGAATTTTTGAAGTTTAAATAATATTCTGGAATTTCCTGATTTAAATTAAATCCAGAAAATCAATTACTGCGTCAGCCTGACATCAGTGTGACGTCAGCAGGTCAACGGAACTGGTCCAGGTCAAACCTGACAGTGGGTCCCGCATGTCAGGGTGATTATTTTAATTAAAACTTAATTAAAACTAATCCTGTTTAATTAACAGGGCTGGGCCCCACCTGTCATTGACTCAGGGGAGTCAACCAGGGCCCACCCGTGGTCAAACCCGGGTCGGCTGCACCGGCGTTTAGCCGCCGGCGAGCCCGACGCGGCGGCGGAAGTGGTTTTGGCCATTTCGGCCACCAAATGGGCCGCGGAGACCACCGGAGGGAAGCTGAGGACAAACCGCAGCTCTTGGCGGAGTCCGTTGAGGTCGGGATGGCCGGAGTTGGCGCCGGCGACGACTTTGGCGGCCACCGGGGTTCGGTCGGAGGTGAACTTGGCGCTAGAGGGTTCGGTGAGGCTCGTGGAGTAGCTAGCTAGGTGCTGCGGAACTTGGTGAGTAAGATGGACACCATCTTGTGGCCGGAGGATGACCGGGAGCACGTCGGCGACGAGCTCCACGGCGGTGGGTGCGGTTGAGCTCCGGGAGGTTGCTACACGGCTCGGGAGCAAGAACGGAAGGGAGGGGAAGATGGCTAAGCTCACAGTGAGTGCGACGGAGTTCTTGGTGCGGCCGGAGATGGACCGGAGCGACGACGGCGTTGAAGGGGATCTCCGGCGACGGTGAGCTCGGGCGAGGTCGGTGCGGTGGTCTCGGGCGTTGCGAGCGCTCGGGGCTCGGCTGCTCGATGAAGTGGACAGCGGCGGAGCTCCTGGACACGGTGAGACGGCGTGGGGTGGTCGGAGGGCGTGGCTACGGCGAGGGGGTGGCGGCGATGGCGTCGGCCATGGCTGGGGCGTGCGAGGGGGAGGAGCTGGAGAGGAGAGGGGGTGTCTGGGGGGTTCGGGGGAGAGAGGGAGGCCGATCCTCGACGTCACCTGGCGAGGGGAGCGGCGAGGCGGCGAGCAGGTGCGTGGCGCACGCCGCGGTCGCCGTCGGGCACCTGCCTGCCTGCCTGGCCGGCAAGCAGCTCGCTGGAGCGGTGCTGGGCTGGGCCGGCAGGTGGGCCGGGGCAGGCGCCAGGTAAGTTTTTTTTCATTTTCTTCTGTTTTCTGTTTTTCTAATACTTCTGCAACTTTGTTGAATTAAATAAAATACCTAGGCAATTTCAAAAATCACCAAATCACTCCTGGTCCATAGCTGGATTATTTCCAACATGAAACATTTTAGTTTGGAGGTATTTGAGCATTTAAATATTTTATATAATTTTAAATGCCCAAATTCAAATATTTATGAATTAATTCAAAAACCCTAAGATGGCCTAGGAAAATGTGCACCACTTTTGGCAGAGGTTCTGAACCAAGACAAAAATGATGGACATTTTAGAAGGGCATTTCAGGTTCATTGAAAATTATTTTAGTAAACCCTAGTTGGTTTCAGAGGGGACTGGGGGTTCTGTCATCCCCATTTCAAGTTTCTGATGAAAGAATAAACATGATGCAACACTCTAATGCATGACTAGCTAGGGTGTGACAACTCACCCCCACTCAAAAGAATCTCGTCCCGAGATTTGGGTTCCTCCGGGAAGAAGGCGGGGTACTCGAGTCGAAGACGATCCTCCCTTTCCCAAGTTGCTTCATCCTCAGAATGGTGCGACCATTGAACCTTGAGAAACTTGATGTTCTGGCGTCGAGTGGTACGCTCGGCCTGATCGAGGATACGAATGGGGTACTCTCGATATGTAATATTATCCTGGAGATCAAGCGTTTCGTGGTCCACTTCACGGATAGGATTCGAGAAGCAACGCCTGAGTTGGGAAACGTGGAAGACATCGTGGACTCTGGAGAGATGCGGAGGTAGTTCCAACTGGTAGGCAACTTCTCCTCGTTTGGCGAGAATGCGAAAATGTCCAATGTAACGAGGAGCCAATTTGCCTTTGATACCGAAACGATGGGTTCCCTTCAGAGGGGTGACCCGAAGATAAGCCTTCTCGTCAACCTCGAAAGTCATAGCCTTATGTTTTCGGTCATATTGACTCTTTTGACGAGATTGGGCTGTTTTCAACTTTTCACGAACGATGCGAACTTGTTCTTCTGCTTCCTGGATCATATCCGGGCCAAAGAATTGTCTTTCCTCGGTCTCTGACCAGTTAAGGGGTGTTCGACATCGTCGTCCATAGAGAACTTCAAAAGGGGCTTTACCTAAGCTAGATTGATAGCTGTTGTTGTAAGCGAATTCGGCAAATGGAAGACACTTCTCCCAGTCCATTCCAAATGAGATAACAGAGGCTCGAAGCATGTCTTCTAGAACTTGGTTGACGCGTTCCACTTGACCACTCGACTGAGGGTGGAAAGCGGTGCTAAAGGAGAGACGGGTTCCCATAGCATTCTGGAAACTTTCCCAAAATCGAGAGGTGAAAAGACTTCCTCGATCCGAGTTAATTTCCAAAGGAACACCATGGAGGGACACTATTCGGGAGATGTATAAGTCTGCCAATTGACTGGCGGTTATACTCTCACGAACAGGTAAGAAATGGGCTACTTTGGAAAGACGATCGACCACGACGAAAATAGCATTATTCCCTCTCTTGGTCCTGGGAAAACCGGTAATGAAATCCATACCAATTTTATCCCATTTCCATTCAGGAATAGCTAAGGGTTGAAGGGTGCCAGCAGGCCGTTGGTGCTCTGCTTTTACACGACGACAAACGTCGCAATTAGCAATATACTGAGCAATTTCTCTCTTCATCCTAGTCCACCAGAACCTCTGGCGTAGGTCCTGATACATCTTAGTACTACCGGGATGAATAGTGAGAGGAGATTCATGAGCCTCCTTAAGGATCAACTGCCGTAGATGCTGGTTCTTGGGAACCACTAGACGGTTCTCAAAGTACACAACACCATGATCATTTGTGGAGAAACAACTAGCACCTCCGCTAGCAATGTTCTCCTTGATCTTAGCTATTCCCTTATCTCGCTTCTGGGCGGCAATGATTTGATCCGTAAGAGTAGGTTTCGCCACCAAGGTGGAAAGAAATCCTTGAGGAACAATGTGAAGGTTAAGCTTCCGAAATTCCTCATGGAGAAGCGGTTGACTTTGTTGTAACACCAGATTGTTACAATAAGATTTACGACTTAGCGCATCAGCCATGACGTTGGCTTTCCCTGGGTGTAGGTTATTCCTAAGTCGAAGTCTGTGATCAATTCAACCCAACGTCTTTGCCTGAGATTCAGATCCGGTTGGGTGAAAATATACTTCAGACTTTGGTGATCAGTGAATATGTCACAACGGTTACCGAGGAGGTAATGTCGCCAGGTTTTAAGTGCATAGACTACGGCTGCAAGCTCTAGATCATGAGTGGGATAATTCTCCTCATGTGGGTGCAATTGCCGTGAAGCGTAGGCAATTACGTGTCGATCTTGCATGAGAATGCAACCTAGTCCTTGTCGCGAGGCGTCGCAGTAGATAACAAAGTCCTTAGAGAAGTCTGGCGGTACCAGTACGGGAGCAGAAGTCAGGCGTCTTTTCAGTTCCTGAAAGCTGTGCTCACATTGTGGAGTCCATTCGAACTTCTTATCTTTCTTGAGGAGTTCGGTTAGAGGTTTAGCAACTTTGGAGAAGTTTTCGACAAAGCGACGGCAATAGCTCGCTAAGCCTAGAAAACTCCGAACTTGCTTGACCGATTCGGGTGGAGTCCAGTTAAGGATGGCTTGAACTCGCTCGGGGTTAACAGCAATACCTTTACCAGATATTACATGACCCAGATAGGTCACTTCTGACAACCAGAATTCACATTTAGAAAATTTGGCATAAAGGCGATGCTCTCGAAGTTTCCGCAACACTAGCCTTAGATGTTCGGCATGTTCTTCCTCGTTCTTGGAGTAGATGAGTATATCATCGAGGTAAACCACGACGAATTTATCCAAATACTCCATGAAGATTGAGTTCATTAACCGAGAAAAGGTGGCTGGAGCGTTGGTTAATCCGAAGGACATGACGGTGTACTCGTATTGGCCATAACGAGTAACAAAGGCCGTTTTAGGAATGTCCCCGTTTCTGATTTTGATTTGATGGTAGCCCAACCTCAAATCCATTTTGGAGAAGACTGAGGATCCAGTGAGCTGATCGTACAGGTCGTTGATCCTGGGAAGCGGATATTTGTTCTTGATTGTGACCAAGTTGACAGGTCGGTAATCTACAACCATCCGGTCCGTACCATCCTTCTTCTTGACGAATAGGACGGGGCAAGCCCACGGAGATGAGCTAGGTCGGATGAAACCCTTTTTCAAGGACTCATCGAGTTGTTTCTTAAGCTCGGCTAGTTCTAGGGGTGCCATCTTATAAGGTCTTCTAGCAATCGGAACGGTTCCTGGAATGAGGTCTATTACAAACTCAACATCCCTGTCAGGTGGAACACCTGGCAATTCCTCTGGAAAGACATCCGGGAAGTCACGGACTACCGGAACGTCCTCAAGGTCTGGCAAAGGGCTGGCGTTAAGAGAATATAATTGTCGCTTGGCTATTCGGGTCAAGACATTGACTATTTCTCCCGAAGGATGGGTGAGTTGAACAGTCCTAGAGAAGCAATCGATTTGGGCATGATGAGCCGACATCCAGTCCATACCCAGAATGATATTAATATCTGAAGATTTAAGGGCTATCAAAGACGCAAGGAAAACAAGTCTGTCGACTTGGATTTCATTTCCATAGCTTACCCTAGAGGTCTGCCATCTAGAACCAGGGGTAGAGATTTCCATAGTGGATGGCATGTCACAGAATGCAACGTTATGCAAACGAGCATAACTTTCGGATATAAAAGAATGAGAGGCTCCTGTATCGAAAAGAACAGATGCCGGGTGGCAGTTAACAAGAAGCGTACCGAGAACGACGTTGTGATCCTCTTGAGCTTCTTCGGCAGAGATACAGTTGACATGGCCACGTGAAGCGGTGACCGGCTTGGCGTGGAATATTTTTCCTGTCGGCTTGCCACGGCCAACAGCTTTAGCAGATTGATTGGGGTTGGTCTGGGGACACTCACGCATATAGTGACCAGATTCCCCACACTTGAAACAAGTCACGGAACTGGTACGTGGAGGAGCATTGTTAGTTGGACCCCCATAGGGCTTGGCTGGAGCAGACTGTTGAACGGGGCGAGGCGCCTAGAAGGATGGCCTCGGTGTAAACCTGGGTGGCAGGGCGGTGTTGGGTACCCACACGCGGCGCTTCTGAGGACCAGCACCGGATGAGGAACCCACGTCACGGCCATGCTTGCGTGTTGCGTCATAGTCAGTCTGACCAGTTTCAGCACTGATGGCTTTGTTGACAAGTTTCAAAAAAGATGTGCACTCATGCAGACGGAGGTCACGGCGAAGCTCAGGACTAAGGCCCTTACGGAACCTTGCTTGCTTCTTGGCGTCAGTAGACACTTCCTCGGTTGCATATCGTGCGAGATTACCAAACTCCCTGGTATAGGCATCCACAGAAAGTCGGCCTTGGGTGAAACTGCAAAATTCTTCACGTTTACGGTCCATGAGACCCTCCGGAATGTGATGTTCACGGAAAGCCTCGCTGAATTCAGCCCAAGTTGTGACATGGCCCGCTGGGCGCATAGCTCCATAATTCTCCCACCATAGACTGGCGGGGCCTTCAAGATGATATGCAGCAAAGGTGACCTTGTCAGCCTCCGCTACCAGCGCGGAACGCAGTTTGTGAGAGATACTGCGAAGCCAGTCATCAGCGTCGAGAGGCTCGACGGAGTGGTGGAACGTGGGTGGATGCAATTTGATAAAATCACTGAGTGACACCACGTTAGCCCTCTGATGGTGTGCTGTATTCTGTTCAATACGCTCCAACAAACGGTTTGTCTCCCGCTTGTTTCTCTCAGCTTACATCATCACCTCGGCTAGTGAAGGAGGATGAGGCAGATTTACATCCCTGGCTTCACTGCCTTCGGCCTGCTCTTGAGAAGCAGGGTTAGCGCGCGTGTTGACCATCCTAGGTAAACAAGACAATGATTTAGTCAGGATGGTAAAATTCCGACATAGGATTCATAATGTAAGAAATAACTCGGAATGCAAGATGATCATCCGTATGACATGGTAGATACAGAAACTGCTTCTTTTATTCCATCGTCATACACACCATACAGGGTTTAGTACAAGACCAAACAAAGTACTATTACGGTGAAAAGAGGATTACATCTCATCGGAGGCATTCCAAGCTCCTATACATTATTTTTCTACACCTCCGGAAGGAGTACAAACTAGGTCATATCCCACGAGTCACGCGGGACGATAAACGACACAGCTAGTGCGAACTAGTGATACTACCACTAACTCAGACCGATCCGTAGTAGTCCTCGTAGAAGTCACCTCCATAGCCTGGGAGCTCAACATGATCATCTGGAAACAGACGGTCTCGCGGAGCTTGTGGACCATAGGGGCTAGGATGAGGCCTTGGACCAACAAACGGTGGCCTGCGGGGACCGCGAGGTGGGGTGATGCCTCCTACATCACGCCAAACCATCACGTCTGGCAGAGCAGATCTCACAGGATAGAGATCGCGCATATCTGAGAATCCAGCTTGCACCGCCGGTGCGAACCGAGTCAAAGTGGCCCAGTGGTCAGCACGGGTGTTGAAGAGCTCTAGCCTTAAGGCCCGATTTTCACGGTCCTTATCCTCGAGCATCTCAGCAGTGGTGCGAGTCCGTGAATCCTCCTGAGTGGGGTCAGCATAGATAGCCTGGAGATACCCTTGTGCTCCCGGAAGTGATCCTGGCATATACCGGAAATCAGAGTCCCGAAATATACCAGATCTGACTCGCATAATGGTCATCATAGAGTAGGCGGCGTCCTGCACAGCCATCTCAATGGTAACCCCGAGTCCATAAGAGCAGTGAAGAGGCTCGGTGGATCCAGGATAAGATGGAAATATCCTGACAGTGCAGAGATACTGACTTTGATTAAAATCTCGGAATTGCTCTTCGACCGTGTACTCAGGATACCAGCAGTATCCAGCCTCAGTCATTACCCTGACCAACTTAGCAGTATGGCCGGGTACATCTAGGCATCGAGTCAGGCGAACCACTTGATTGAGGTCGCGAGTGGCCATCTGAAAGCACAATCATAATGCAAAGGCATTAGAATTTCTAGCAAAATTTCGGCAGCATAACAGCTGTAAATGCTCAAAAAGGATTTGAGACAATTGACAAAGGATTTCGTACACACTCATCATCATCATATCAAAGTTCTGAAACCATTCTGGCAACATAATGTGGTAGTAGAACTGAACTAGGCTGGTAACCATCAAACTTATAAGGAACTACTGATTAGTAACTCGTGATCCTGATAGAGAGAACAGATCCTAATTCCTTAACCCCCGGTAGAAGAATGGACTGACTCAGATCAGAATGTCATAAGATAAAGGAGTAAAAAGAGCCTTACGTTCCATCCCACAAACAATTCCCCTACATATAACTAAAGAATTTCTAGACTCAACATCGACCAGTTTGGCTTGGAGAACCTACAGGCAGTCCGGCTCTGATGCCAACGCTGTCAGGACCCCGACTCGATGTCACATCGATCTAGCTGGTAACACCTCATATCACTTTGCGGCTCACGCACGGTATCCCCACGGGTGTCGTCTTACCTTTTCCCGGGACCGTTTGCGCCTTTTGTCTCACGTATATGATAGTGTCGCTAGCATCCATATGATAAAGAGCCCGGGCTAACATGACTAGTCGTAAACCCAAAGTGGCACAGACTTACAGGGACAGGCATCCATGACCCAGCCTCGAACGTGTCGGTCATCAGCAAGTGGGTCCGGGCTGTAGCACTGGGCTAGCAGGACTCCGGTAAACCGGGCTGTAGCGGGCTAACAGGACTCCGGTACTCAAAGCGTGACATTTCCCCGAAGGGACAGACACAGGAACGAAGAAGGACACATGCCGGCCAGCCTAAGTGTTCCAGAGCAGTAGCAAGCTACCATGGCTCAGCGGTAACACTAGGAGACATTTCCCGGTAAGAGAGGCTACTAAAGATAAACAACTAGATAGTCAGATCCCACACATACCAAGCATTTCAATCATACACACAATATGCTCGATATGTGCAGATACAACGAAGCATCACAACATGACTCTACGACACAAGTACTTTATTTAAGGCTCAGTGAGCCATACATAACATACACAAAGGTACGGGTCTCACGACCCAACATACAAGTCATACAGTCATACAAACCAGCAGCGGAAGTAACTTGTCTGAGTACAGACAACTAGTAAAATAAAAGAGGCTTGG
>NC_057801.1:781057973-781062594 GCF_018294505.1 Triticum aestivum
GCGACGGTGAGCTCGGGCGAGGTCGGTGCGGTGGTCTCGGGCGTTGCGAGCGCTCGGGGCTCGGCTGCTCGATGAAGTGGACAGCGGCGGAGCTCCTGGACACGGTGAGACGGCGTGGGGTGGTCGGAGGGCGTGGCTACGGCGAGGGGGTGGCGGCGATGGCGTCGGCCATGGCTGGGGCGTGCGAGGGGGAGGAGCTGGAGAGGAGAGGGGGTGTCTGGGGGGTTCGGGGGAGAGAGGGAGGCCGATCCTCGACGTCACCTGGCGAGGGGAGCGGCGAGGCGGCGAGCAGGTGCGTGGCGCACGCCGCGGTCGCCGTCGGGCACCTGCCTGCCTGCCTGGCCGGCAAGCAGCTCGCTGGAGCGGTGCTGGGCTGGGCCGGTAGGTGGGCCGGGGCAGGCGCCAGGTAAGTTTTTTTTCATTTTCTTCTGTTTTCTGTTTTTCTAATACTTCTGCAACTTTGTTGAATTAAATAAAATACCTAGGCAATTTCAAAAATCACCAAATCACTCCTGGTCCATAGCTGGATTATTTCCAACATG
This sequence comes from Triticum aestivum, assembly GCF_018294505.1. Taxonomy (NCBI): domain Eukaryota; kingdom Viridiplantae; phylum Streptophyta; class Magnoliopsida; order Poales; family Poaceae; genus Triticum; species Triticum aestivum. Next base: position 781,058,516 of record NC_057801.1, read on the forward strand.
AAACATTTTAGTTTGGAGGTATTTGAGCATTTAAATATTTTATATAATTTTAAATTCCCAAATTCAAATATTTATGAATTAATTCAAAAACCCTAAGATGGCCTAGGAAAATGTGCACCACTTTTGGCAGAGGTTCTGAACCAAGACAAAAATGATGGACATTTTAGAAGGGCATTTCAGGTTCATTGAAAATTATTTTAGTAAACCCTAGTTGGTTTCAGAGGGGACTGGGGGTTCTGTCATCCCCATTTCAAGTTTCTGATGAAAGAATAAACATGATGCAACACTCTAATGCATGACTAGCTAGGGTGTGACAGTTTTGATTTTTGATTTTTGACCCAGGTGCTTGAGCGTGGTGCACCTTTTTATTCCGGACTAAGGTTGTGTTTAGGGCGGGATTGTCCCAAAATCTAGTTTAGATTTTCCAGGCACTCTCCATCGCACAGTATTTTCGTACTATAGTCGCCAGGTCGGCGAAGCGCGTGACCTTGCGACGACTTATGGCGTTCATAATTCCCTTGTCCGTGCAATTATTGCAGAAAATAGAGATTGCGCTTTCCTCATAGCAGTCATTTATCCTGTCCATAACCAGGAGGAATCTGGCCCAGTAATGATGTACTGTTTCATCAGGCTCTTGCCGTATTTGGGATAGATCGCTTGTGTTTGGGTGGGCGGGTGGAACTAAATTCGGAACCCCACCCAATCTGAGGCTCAAAGGCTGAGGAATTTCCGGATTTGGAAGCTTGGACTGCTGGAGGTCGTCCAACGAATCTAGTCCGCTGCCTGACTTTAGGTTCAGTACTCGATTGACGTCCGTCCCTCCGCGGGAATCCGGCATGGAGGGATCGGGAATCCGGAAATAACTGGTTCTTAACATAGGGGAAGAGTCGCCGCATCGTTCTTCTACCACAGCAACATGGTGGGTAGCCTGACGAGAGTTAATTTCTCTCAGATCGGTTTTAAGCCCAATCTGATCGTAGTCTGTAGCGACTCCCAGGGCGGCAATGCGATTCAAGAGCTCGTTTACGGAAGAGAGCTCCATCGGATCCAGCTGCTCGGCGAATTCCGAGTTGATGCGAAGATCGCTTTTGATGACCCGAGAGGTCATCGTCGAAGCGGTGGCCGAACAGGCGGTCATAAGGAAACCACCTAGCCGGATAGCTTGACCGGCGGCCAAAGCTCCTTTGGCGACGGTACCGTCTTTAAAGACGGGAGGAGGCATCCTTCCTGATTGCGACGGCACAGAGGAACTCTCAATGAAAGCACCAATTTCGGTGTCAAAACCGGCGGATCTCGGGCAGGGGGTCCCGAACTGTGCGTCTAGGCGGATGGTAACAGGAGACAAGGGACACGATGTTTTACCCAAGTTCGTGCCCTCTTGATGGAGGTAAAAGACTACGTCCTGCTTGATTGATATTGATGATGTGGGTATTACAAGAGTAAATCTACCACGAGATCAAGGAGGCTAAACCCTAGAAGCTAACCTATGGTATGATTGTTGTTATTCTACGGACTAAAACCATCCGGTTTATATAGACACCGGAGAGGGCTAGGGTTACATAGAGTCGGTTACAATGGTAGGAGATCTACATATCCGTATCGCCAAGCTTGCCTTCCACGCCAAGGAAAGTCGCATCCGGACACGGGACGAAGTCTTCAATCTTGTATCTTCATAGTCTTGGAGTCCGGCCGATGATGATAGTTCGGCTAGTCCAGGACTCCCTCAGCGATCAACGGTGTCATTTTGATGCACCCGGCTTTGCACCTGTATGAACAACCACATGTTTCTAATTTTGTACTCCGTAGAACTAGAACTTTAATTGCTGTTACATCTCACGTGTGCTTCGCTTTCGTTTACTCCGTAGTCTGTAGTAGAAGTATCTTGTTATGTTGCCCCTCAGAGTTACTCTTCTTTGAATGGGGCGCGTGAGAGTACTCTTGTTACGAATCATAGGCACACGCCTTTATTTTTCTCTCAGCTATATTAGTGCTGCAAATGCCGACAGGTTGCTTTGGCCAAGCTGCAGATGCCGATGAGGCCAACCGAGGTTGTTTTGGCTGCTGTTTCAACAGAAATCAAACTGAAGCTGCAAGGGTGAAGCCATGCCAAATTCAGTCAGACAAATATTTTTGGAGATGCCTTTCGGCGCTTCCACTTTTGGCAAATTAATTGTTCCTGGCGTTGTTGTGAGGATTTCCACACCCATACGTTCCAGAAATATGGTCAAGTGCTCTGTTCTTCAGTAGTGAGCAGATCGCCAGAGCTGTTTTCTGCGCCGGATGGGAGCGCAAAGCAACTCTGCAGTCTTCTCGGGCCTCTCGAATTCTTGAGCAAGGTAACGGCCGCACTGCATCCAAAGCGAGCTTTAGGGCCGAGCTAAGAATGGCTTTGATGAACTCTCTGTATTTATCTCCCTTTCTATGACATTTATATGACACTACATTAAAGCATTTATATGTCCTGCTTCCACGTTGCATTGCAGGTAGCAGGAGATAAAAAGAATCGTTTGACATTGATACGATCGTGTGAGCCTGTCTGGTCCGATTTCGTGATGCTTCAAACTAGTGGTTCCTCAACTGACCGCGCGAGCAGAATGATACAGATTTTTTTTGGTTCCTCCAAGAATCTGGCCTTGAAGCACATACTTTTTTTGCTACTAATGATGCATGTCTGCGGATCATCTTCCACCTGAGAGGCTGGAGTTCATTGTTCCGTTGCTGCTAACTGTTGCAGCCAACGATGTGTACTCGCTGAAATCCTTCTGCTCAAAGACTGAGTTTTGGGTTTACCTGAAATTGGGCGGCTCTGTAGTATGTTCTGGTTTTAGAGTTGCATGTTCTTTTGGATGAAGTGCAATTTGTAAAAAAGATGTTTTAAAAGTCTGCTCTCTCTCCGGTAGTGAGTGTTTTGGCATCCTATAGATATGGTTATATGTCTAGGATGTAGGTTGCTTATCAGTTGATGAGGTGATGCATCAGGTCTGATGGAAAAGTGGTCTGGTGGTGTGTTTTGTTGTATCCAGACTCCTATTTTCATAATGAAAATGGGGCCATATGGCCCTTTTTATCGAAGAAAAAAAACATTTGCATTACAGCCATCATGCTATAGTAACTCCAGTTTGTCCCCATCAACTCCGGGAGCGGTGCCTCAGCCGTCGTCAGTCTTCGCTTATCCCCAGTTCTTCGGACCATTTGCACCATCCAGTAGCTGAACTTGACTGAACCGTGCCAAGATTCATCAGTTCTCTTCAGACTACCTTTCTTCAGTGAAGCATTGGCAGTGGCTTCTCCTGAACCTTTGCTCTCCTCTGTTTTTCGTGGACCTCTGCAAGGGACAACAGCAAGCAACTACAGTACTAGTACTATGTTACAGCATCTCTAGCAGACCCCGCATCCTGCCAACCCGCAAAACGCGTTTGCAGTTCACGAAAAAACGGTTTTGCGGGTCGATTTTAGCTGCGACCGAACAAAACCCGTATAATCAACCCGTAAAAACAAATATTCTTTGAATATACCGAACAGGCTCACAGCTAGCCCATTTTTTTGATGCACGGGTCCGCCGTCATCAGCTCAGCCACCGTGAGCATGTCACCAGCGCGGATGGCCTCATGCAGGGCTGTCTCCCCGAGCTCGTTCTGCATCTTCACCAGCGTCTCCACCCTCCCATCTTCACCGGCGACTTCTTCCCCTCTGGCCAGCTCAACGAGGAGAGTGGCCATCGCCGCGTGGCCGGCCCTGGCGGCGCAGTGCAACGGCGTGCCGCCGCCGCTGTTGCGTGCGCCCAAGAGGTGTGGCGCCTTGTCGTAGACTGCCCTGGCTTTCTTCAGGTAGCCGTAGTCTGCTATGATGTGGAGTGCGGAGTCCCCGTCTAGGGTGACCTCTTCCAGGAGCAAGGACGACGCTGGTGAGCGCGCGGGGCCGGGGCGGTCGATGTCGACGACGACCTCAATAGGCACGTCGGCCGCTCCTCCGTTCAGAAGGTTCGTCAGTTCCGTGCAGTTGCCATGGCATGCCGCCTCCAGCAGCTCGGAATGCATGGTATTGATAGGTGCGTTTGCCATGGCAGTCATGCTGCCGGT